>NC_083619.1:3047273-3344773 GCF_963584025.1 Labrus mixtus
GCTCCAGCTGGACTTCAGCCCTGTTTGTATTAAACCTGGGTGTAACCTTTAATCCTTAGAAGAAACAAGCGTAAGTTTAGAAAATCAGACTAGTATCTGAGGTAATACGATTGTAAAACGATAAAACAGAGGAGGAGGAGCGCCTCTTGTTTACAGGATGATCGATGAAGAGGCATTAAGACGAGAGAGAGAGCTACCAATCCACCATGGGCGTAGTCACCATATAATCTGGGCGGGGGGGTCGAGTCCCCCTCACTTTTTAAAAATAAGTTGTTTGGACCCCTCCACATTTGCCGTCAAAAACATTAATGCATGACAGGTCTATGTATCCAGCGCTCTTCCATTGCTTCACCATCAGTAAGAGAACGCCCACATTAATAGAAATGCACTCCCCGTTTTCCTGGTTTCCTACACACACACTCGCAGCACGCACTGATAGTCACCACAGATAGTCACACATGCACTGAAGCGAGCCTCTGTAGAGTTTGATCAACGAGATAACGTCAGCGACACAGTCATTGTCAAAATGTCCAGCTTTTGCTGAAAATGCATTCTTGTTTAGATATTTAGCCGATATTTCAGGTCATGTTAAGATTGTTGTTAATTTCAACACAACAATGAAAATGTACCAGGAAACTTTATTTTGAGTCTAGGTTGTTTTTTTTAATCTTCTGTTGCTATCGCTTGGTTTCCAATAGTATTTTTAATAGACAGGATGGACATAAGGAGTTTTTTTTTTACAAAGAAGAGAGGTGTAAGCCCAAGTGTTTCCTTTAGTGGCCAAAGACCTAAATTGCATTCTTCGTTCATCTTTTCTGTTAACAATGTTAGCTCTCATAGATATAGGATATAGCGTTAGCACTAGTCACAAAGATCCATCTGCTAGCATTAGAGCTAGTCAACTGTCATAAATGACCATCATTTATTCAGCCATTACAAGTCAAAACAGCATTTGTTGTTAATACTGATGGACTCTTTACTCAGCAGCCTCTACCATCAGTGTGTGAATGTGTATGAATGGATGAGTTAATACTGATGGACTCTTTACTCAGCAGCCTCTACCATCAGTGTGTGAATGTGTATGAATGGATGAGTTAATACTGATGGACTCTTTACTCAGCAGCCTCTACCATCAGTGTGTGAATGTGTATGAATGGATGAGTTAATACTGATGGACACTTTACTCAGCAGCCTCTACCATCAGTGTGTGAATGTGTATGAATGGATGAGTTAATACTGATGGACACTTTACTCAGCAGCCTCTACCATCAGTGTGTGAATGTGTATGAATGGATGAGTTAATACTGATGGACTCTTTACTCAGCAGCCTCTACCATCAGTGTGTGAATGTGTATGAATGGATGAGTTAATACTGATGGACATTTTACTCAGCAGCCTCTACCATCAGTGTGTGAATGTGTATGAATGGATGAGTTAATACTGATGGACTCTTTACTCAGCAGCCTCTACCATCAGTGTGTGAATGTGTATGAATGGATGAGTTAATACTGATGGACTCTTTACTCAGCAGCCTCTACCATCAGTGTGTGAATGTGTATGAATGGACGAGTTAATACTGATGGACTCTTTACTCAGCAGCCTCTACCATCAGTGTGTGAATGTGTATGAATGGACGAGTTAATACTGATGGAGTCTTTACACAGCAGCCTCTACCATCAGTGTGTGAATGTGTATGAATGGATGAGTTAATACTGATGGACTCTTTACTCAGCAGCCTCTACCATCAGTGAGTGAATGTGTATGAATGGATGAGTTAATACTGATGGACTCTTTACTCAGCAGCCTCTACCATCAGTGTGTGAATGTGTATGAATGGACGAGTTAATACTGATGGACTCTTTACTCAGCAGCCTCTACCATCAGTGTGTGAATGTGTATGAATGGATGAGTTAATACTGATGGACTCTTTACTCAGCAGCCTCTACCATCAGTGTGTGAATGTGTATGAATGGATGAGTTAATACTGGACTCATGCGGTGTAAAAGAGCTTTGAGTAGTCAGAAGACGAGAAAAGCGCTCTACAATTTCATGTTCATTCATCATTTATGGAAAGGTTTCGTTTTAGCAGGTTAGCCCTGTCTGTATAAACAGAATAGTCCTACTTTTCTAGCCCTGCTCACTTAGAGTGTGCACCCCACTTTTTCAAGGCTGTTCTCTATAATTATGTCATAATCATCTTCTCTTTTTTAAAGGCGATTTACTCTGAAGTGTATAAACTTTGCAGGGTGCTTGATTAATTAAAATAGACTCTGATATTCAAGACAGCAGAACAGAGTGGATTTCAAAACACTGAGGGAAACCTGATTAATGTTCATTGGACAAGAGAATGACGGGTGGGAAGAAGTTTTTTCATTCACCTTCCAACACATGAGCAGGCAGCAAAGACCAAGTAGGACTTGAAATCGATTTAAATTTGTGATTGCCTTGAAATGTGGGATGCATTGATGGTCACAGGAATCACGTTGATGTTGTTCAGTTTTGAAGTTTTACAAACACATAAGTTTTGATGTTATGTTCACAACTCCAGGAGTTTTCTTACTTCACTATCTTTAAAATTATTTTTTTATTTTCTTTTGGTTTGTGTTATCCATATATTCCGTTGATAGTTTGACAAAGGAAGTTGTATGTATGGAACTGTGTAACTTGGCAACACGAGACCTGGCGCAGCTACGATCGTTCAGTCAGGCTTGGTGCACTTATTGAAGTCGGTAAGACTGAAGACTTATTTTATTCAGCCCCAGCTGCACTCAGCTCCTGATATTAAGCTGTCTTATTCTGATATTCAACCCCACTGTCTTGTTAGACAATCAATCAATCTTTATTTGTATAGCACTGATTCGTAACCAGGTCTACACTCCCTCCCCCCCACTACGCTCTGCCAATGAAAGGCCTCTGATCCAACCTTCACAACAGGGTCCTAAGTCTCTGACTAGACTCTTCTCCTCTGTCGCCCCCCGGTGGTGGAATGAACTTCCAAACTCCATGTGATCTGCAGAGTCCCTCTGCACCTTTAAGAAAAAGCTAAAGACCCAGCTCTTTATGAATACCTACTAACTTAATGATGATGGTCTCCATATTATTGATGATGATGATGGTAATGACGATGGTTTTTGTTTGATAACGATGACTTATAAGATGGTTTCTATACTGATTAGAGCTCTCAAGAACTGCCCTCAATCTTTTGCTTTGCCTCTGGTCACTTCCTGTCAGCACCTGTGTGTCCAATCAGACTCAAAGCTGATCGTTTGCTCTTACTGACATTGTTCCCTTTTTTCTAGATCCTTGCTTGTGTTGTACTTACTCTCTGATGTACGTCACTTTGGATAAAAGTGTCTGCTAAGTGAATTGTAGAATTGTAGAATAACCAATGTTGTCTTAAGACACTTCACAAAAGAGCAGGAAAAAGCCCTTTGTGACCAGCCAAAATAAATTAACTTTGAGGTTGTTACGACTTACATCTTTAAAACAAGCAGTAACACATTAATTAATGCGACATCCTCTTACTTCACCAGATCAGTGACTGTGATTTCACTTTTGTTTTCTGTGTTAGTACTTGTCGAGGGAGGAAATGTGTAACCTCAATGGAAGAGAAATAGGCAGGTCTGTGTATGTGTGTGTGTGTGTCTGTGAAGCTGTGTGGGCTAAAACTTAACATTAAAAATGACTCCATAAACACCTACACAGATCTGACACTGAGTAGTTCACTCACTTCCTCTCCCACTCTCACTGAGTAAAACAAATTCCTACCTCCCAGCATTGATGAGCCCAACGTCTTGTCCAGAGCAGATATCCTCCAGAATAAAAGCTTCATCACAGGTGGACATGTTAATGTGGGTCAAGTTAGGTTTACAAACATCCAACCAGTAAGGGGTGTGCTGCCCAGTAGACAGCTGGAGAATATCCGTTATCAGTGCTGTCACACACAGGCCAAAGATATGGACACCTGTAAGAATACAGAAGCAAACGATGGTACAGTAGAACAAATGTGTATTTTATTCTTATCATACTCTCTAGAGTCTGCAACACTACCAACCAACCCTTAAACATCAGTAACTGTTACAGCTGATGTCTGATGTTAATCATTTTAGTTTATGTAGTTCATTCAAGCGCTTAAACAGAAAAAGAGCTGTGAGTATTAAAGATGAGAGAAGAGTCCTCCCACCTATGAAGCGTACAGCCCTGCGAATGTAGGAGTTGAAATTACAGCCGGCAGCGTTGATGTTGGCCTCAGTCTGTGCAGCTGATGACCTCCTTGATAGATAGCAGTACAGAATGGCTTCTCCTATCAGAATCTACACACAGACCAAGACAGAGTAGATGTTTTGACAATGCAACAAACTCATTTGCAGAATACTGTCTCTTTGTATTTGTTTGTCAAACCTCCTGTAGGAGGCACACACACACACACACACACACACACACACACACACACACACACACACACACACACACACACACACACACACACACACACACACACACACACACACACACACACACACACACACACACACACACACACACACACATACGTGTTTACAGGACATATCAGGACTTGTGACAAAAACGTGACAAATGGGTACAGGCCTTTCCCAGGGCCCTAGAGGCCTGGGAAACTAAGCATTTCCCCTCCGTGATTCAGAGAATGCATTCATCTGTTGATATTTTGTCTTTGACAATAATTTGGTTATACCTGACTCTAATGCTACATATGAGGACATTTTCATTTTGCACCCATTAGAGAATATAGCCAATGATTCCAGCAGAGAAAATAAGCAAACAGATGTTAACAGCCTACCTTTATTTGATATTGACCACAGAAATTAAAACTTCAGTCTACCATATTTGGTACAGTGTCTTGTGTGTACAGAGGCACGATGAAAGGAGAGAGGTAAATCTGTGTTAGGTTGGTTTGAGAAAAATTAGTAAAATTTGCCATGTAAATAACAATGTTGTTACTTTGTGGTTCTGTGAGAGACCTGACACTCAGATGAGTTTCATTTATGTTATGCCCAAAATAGACACACACACAAATATATTTATATATAATATAAAGGGACTTAATCCACCCTACGTCTCACTTTGTGCCCAGAATGCACACAATGTAACTAGTACGCTTTACGCCTTCAAAATAGGGCCCATGTGCGCTTTCAGTGGTCAGAAGACTAAAAAGCACTATCCAAGGCCATTCACTCTACTCTGATTCACTGGTAGTGACAGCTGACACCACTGTCAGCAGCCCAGCAGGACAGACGCTCTGAAACAATAAGAGTACCAGTAGTAGTGCGTACAAAGTCCTAATGATGCCTATGCCCCTTGCATCCGCATAAAAGGAGACTAATCTAAATGTTCTAATTTTCATTTCAAACACTGGTCATCTGAAATCTGGAGAATGTTGATTGATTTGGTTGCACCTAATTGAAGACATAAGATCGATGAACAGACCTAAATTGCCAGTAGGTTGCAGTGAGGAAAACCTCTGTCACATCTCAGTGAACGTGCTGAAATAGTTTAAACTCTCTAGAACCTATTGTAACAAATGAATGATTTTCAGAGGTTTGGCACAAATATAGATCCAAATGTGAGTTAAATGTAAGGTCAAGTGGGGAGACAGACAAGGCGGTTTACTTACAGTTACAGTGGGAGCAGCAAAGGCCAAGCTGAAGAGCAGAGGCAAGGGGCAGACTTCCTGTCTGGGCAGGATGTAGGGCAGAGACAGGCTGCGGTCATTACAACTGTACCCAGAATGCACTGGCTGGAAAATGTCCGTCAGCTCCAGGAAATAAAGACTGACGACAGAGGAGGCCAGGATAGGCAGCTACCGTAAGAAGAAAAAAACAACACAGAAGAATTCATACTTAGGCAGGGTCTTATTTGTGTTATTATGCATCATTTAAAAGATGTCATCTAATGTTACAGTAAAATTCATGCAACAGACACTTGCTTAGTTTGTTGTGGAGGGGAGAAAACCTTCAGATAATTCAAATTCTGTTAAAGTCATGTAAGGATGAACAATTGAGAATCTTTCAATTAAAATAATAAAGTCAGCAAGGCCCTTCCTCCCCAATCACCAACATAATGTGACCACAGAAGAGTGCCAAAAGAATGCTCATATTCAACATGACACCGTTTCATTCTATATGAATTGGTTTTATTTGTCAAATGCTTAAATATTTTTCTAATGTGTCGGTCTGGAGCATAGTTACAGTGACGTACTACATTAGTAAATGCAGATGTCTACATTGAGATGAGAAATCCCCCCACAGGATCGCTGTCTTTTTCTTCTTTGCTTTTTTTAGGATGAAAAAACATATTTGCTCACATCCCGTCTCAGTGTGCCGGGGAACCAATGAGGTGGGGATATAATACAATTTTGAACACAAGCCTAATAACTTTTTTTTTTGACGTTTGCCACATGAGATTATAAAGCATGCCACTGAAACGTTGCACTCTTTTCTTTAGATTTGGCTGCTGGATGATCTAGCATGTCTTGGGTTAAGCTGTTCATTAAACACACTTTAACACTATTACAACCCACCTCTTGTATCTCTGGTCTGTTTTTCCTTCCTTTTGCTGTATTATTGTTATAAATATGTACAGAACAAGCTTCATGGGGTTGGAGAAAATAACAACAACAAAAAAATAATAATTCATGGATATTGGGCATCTGTAACAGCAAGACGGTATCGTAGACACGGGATGACCAGCAGGGTAAAACAGTGATGAGTTGGTGCAAGTCCAAGTGTGTGTGCATGTGGAACTCCTGCTGTTTCTCGTGCTTGCCCTACACTGTAACGCAATGTGAAATCACAGACTGGGACACCAATATGAAAAGGCGAAGCTCTGTACAAGTCTAAGTCCATTGACCGTTTACCAGATAAGGTTGTAAAATAATTATGACTTCTCTTTATATCTTGTGTTTAAATTTAAATTATATCAGTAATTTCAAACCAAAAGCTGCTGCTTTTGCCAAATACCAACACTTTTATAAAACCCCTTTGGTGCATCATAGAGATGCACAAGTCACATAAGCCTCTACAGAAGAGAGAGACTGAGATGACACCCAGACTCTGGGTTTTGAATTCAGTCCAAACCTGAGTGTTGGCTGTGAACTCCATACCACTGCACAAGGATTGACACACAGAAATGTCTCAAACATAGCAAAAATACATGCGAAGGGCAGGCACATCGATGCATATTTTAGTGAGGGGGTTCCTACTCATTATGCCTTGTGTATTTCAAATGAGCTAGTTGGTTTGGGTTCAGTGACTTTTGCAGTTCTAGCACTGTGTACTAGCTGGTGATTGTAAAAAATAAGTTTCCCTTTTCTGGTGCCATGGTATCGAAAGATTTCTTTTACAATTATCATATCAAACAACCCCTGTATGACTTGTGCCTTCAAAATCATCCTGATACACTTTTTACAGAGGGAAAAAGAGGAGGAACATGAACAAACATTTTTTAAGGGATCTCAAGGTTCAAAAAGTCGTCTCTGGCATCAACCTACTCAATGGAATGATTGCTTACAAGATACTTGAACAAGCAAAGTGTGATGGAGCCAGCAGACAGATCATACGCTCAGAAGACCTTACTACTTATGCTATTCAAATATCTGTTGTAAACTTAGAGGAGCTACTGGTACAATCATGACCTTCATGGGAAAAACACAGCAAGGTAATGGTAGAAGTGTCTAGAATTATTTTTTTTAAGTATTCTGAATCACTTAGCTAAAGGACAGATAGAAACAACTAATTACACTCAGCTCTTAAAGAACAAATTCTATTGTTGCTGTGCTGTTGGATTGCGGAGCAGCGCATCCAGAGCCTTGAATGCAAGTTTGAGAGGATTTAAAAAGCTTCATGATAAACATATATATTTCCTCACAGAGATCATAAACAGAGCATATGATGAAATGGAACAAGGGGACAAGCTGAATCAAAGTGATAGAGGATATTGGTACAAATATTTTCCATAAAAAAATTAAAAAAAAGATCACAAGGGTGGTCTTTGACTGAGGAGTGATCTTAAAAGGGGTATCAATTAACGTCCAACTGCTCCAAACTTTACTGTACCTACTCACTCAAAGGGGGTCAGATTACGACAGGAACCAGGATCCTTCTTGGTGGCTAACATCAAAACAAAGTTTCATCATTTGTTGACAATCAGCAGGACCTGCTGTAGTTTGGTGGTTCAGTGTTTTCATTTTATGACCATGAACCAATTCTAAAAGACCTTGAGTGAGAGATCTTAACGCACTCACACCAAACCATCTTCTTCTGTCAAAAGTTAAGCCATAACTTCCCCCTGGATTGTTTCTGGCTTCTCCTGTTCAGATCTTTAGCTTTAGCTTTGCTAAAGTGCTCAGATGGATTAAGCTGGGTTTTTGTAACATAACAATGAGTAAGGTCTTTTACCTGCTTTTTGTAAAGTGTCTCGAGAGAACACTTGTTATGAGTTGGCGCTATACAAATAAAGATTGAGTGATTGATCTCCAGAGATAAAAACTAACTAATGTCTGTCATTTCCCTCCTTTCTCTCCCACTGCACTTGGTTATTCTCAGTGTCAAGAGTCCTGGTCATAGATGCTGTAAACATCCTGGCTACTTGAACAGAACGTTCCCTGTCATCAAAAACACTTCCATCATTTCCGCTGACACACCCCTGCTGATCTTACAACTGTCCCAACTTTCAATGGACTTTCTGTTTAAAAGTTTGAAATGTTGTCTTTGTGCCATCTTCAATCAAATATGGGGGTTTTAATTTATTTGCAAAAATTGTATTTTTATTTACATTTTACACAACGTCCCAACTCTTTAGGAATTGAATCTAATGTTGTTTTTAATACAGACTCTCTCCTAACCTAACCAGTGTTTGCCTGCTGTGGCATGAACATTGCTTTTTTCGTTCAGAAATGTAACCAAAAAATTGTTGAGTCCCCCCTGGTCCTTTGTCAGAGGGGGGTCTAATACATGATCTGACCATGGGTCTAAAGGGACAAGACTCTGCTCTCTTCTTAATCAGTGTCATGATCAACTTGTAAAGACTGAACTGAAAACTCCCAGGACAAAGAACAATAAAACAAATGCAGATGAGCTTGCGGACTTACAGACATTACCAAGACTAGCTTTACTATTTATTTTCTTCAAAAGAACTGTAAAACAAAGGTGATGTAAATTCTCTATTACATCATGGCATGCATATCTAAAAAAGCATACACGGTGATGATCATTTCAAAGCAAAAGCCTCAGTGGTTTCTGTGCACACACACCGTAAACCACACTACAGTAGGGATGTTTTTCTCCTCTTAATGTCTCTAGCCCTGAACACAAGGATATAAAAATACACCCCATTCAGAGGACCATGTTGCCTAGCAGCCAGTTAGTGGGTAGGATGGTGTGACAGTGTACGAGATAGAAAATGTAAGAGACATAGCAGCACTGCCAGGGAGAGGGAGAAGAAAATGTAGATAATACCTAATTTTTGAAACTCTTTTTGTTATGATGATTTTAATGTTCAAAAAAACATCTCTGTAAACGATACATTCAATAATTGAAAAAGAGGGCCTGCTATGATTCCAAGGCAAGCTGGATTAACTCAATTTCTAAAAATGTACCATAGTCATTTTTTAAGAGTCTCATTTAATCAATCAATGTGTATACAGTGATTATTATTATTGAATATTAAAGAGATTAGAGCAGTAACAGACAACAAAGTGGATGAAGACAGACAAAATGGTGAGGGGCAAGAGATGAAGCAGGCCAGAGAAAACAGCAGAAAGTAACCACGTTCATTTCAAATGAAAGCACAATGAACAGACTGCACAGTGTGTCTCTTAAGAAACTGAAGTACTGTACAATAAAAAGAAGGCCTTAGTGCCTCAGCATCTAATGCATCTAGTTAATACAGCAAACCTGACATAAGTCATTTTCAACATTGTTGTCTAACCAAAAACTGTGTGATTGTTTCTTGAAGTGAAAGCCTCTCAAATATGCATGGGAATTATATTTTACAACCAGAGCTGTCCACAAACCTATGGATACTCAGCTGTTGGGAAAAAGCAGCCAGCTAGGCGACCGGACAAAACTATTGTTACCAACACAAAAAAATGTAGCTCTTCTGTGCAAAAATCCTCTCACACTTTAAACTAATTATTTCAATCCCCCAAGAGGCAAAAAAATAAAGCCAATTTAATAATAATAGGACATGGACAAAGCACGACGATAGAAGTCTGTGTGCCTAGTTATAGATAAGGGAGCAACACTGTCAAATAATAACAATCAAAACAATTTGAGACATGATCTTTTTCACTTTTGATTGTCACACATGAATTCAACACGATGGTTTAGACATGTGGCATTGACATTGGCCTTCTTTAGCCAGTTCTTGTTAAACTGGTACAATAAGGTACACACATTTGGAATAGTTACTGGGGAACGTATGAGGAACTAACTAGTTAACCATTACTTAGGTAGCTAGGTACACACGGTGCATAGTTACTAAGCAACAAATAAGGAACTAACTACTAGTTAACCATTAGTTAATGGGTAGACAGTAACTTCTTATCAAATTCTACAGAGTAGCTAATGATTACGTAACAGAGAATGAAGTGGGGCATCATAATGGGCAGTTACTAAAAACTGAATCATAACTTAATCATTAGTTACTTCTTTTGTGTTCTCTTTAGTAAAGTGAGGCATTAAAAGAATCAATATCAAATCGTGATACTACTCGGGATGTTAATCACCAGTTTGATGATTAACATCCCGAGTAGTTTGTTCCATATTCCTTCCTCAGTAACTTCAAAATGTTGTGTACCTCATCGAGCATTCGTTCTCTGTTCAGTAATTATAAGCTACTCTATAGAATGTGATGACTCACTATCTACCCATTAACTAATGCTTAACTAGTAGTCACTTCCTCATTCATTCCCCGGTAACTATGCAAGATCTCAGGAGAACTACAAGATCACAAGAGAACTACAAGATCACAAGAGGACTACAAGATCAGAGGAGAACTACAAGATCACAAGAGAACTACAAGATCACAAGAGAACTACAAGATCACAAGAGGACTACAAGATCAGAGGAGAACTACAAGATCACAGGAAAACTACAAGATCACAAGAGAATTACAAGATCACAGGAGAACTACAAGATCACAAGAGGACTACAAGATCAGAGGAGAACTACAAGATCACAAGAGAACTACAAGATCACAAGAGAACTACAAGATCACAAGAGGACTACAAGATCAGAGGAGAACTACAAGATCACAAGAGAACTACAAGATCACAAGAGGACTACAAGATCAGAGGAGAACTACAAGATCACAAGAGAACTACAAGATCAGAGGAGAACTACAAGATCACAAGAGAACTACAAGATCACAAGAGAACTACAAGATCACAAGAGGACTACAAGATCACAGGAGAACTACAAGATCAGAGGAGAACTACAAGATCACAAGAGAACTACAAGATCACAAGAGAACTACAAGATCACAGCAGAACTACAAGATCACAAGAGAACTACAAGATTACAGGAGAACTACAAGATCACAGGAGAACTACAAGATCACATGAGAACTACAATATCACAAGAGAACTACAAGATCACAAGAGGACTACAAGATCACAGGAGAACTACAAGATCACGCGGTAATAAGGAGAAAAACGTGCAAACAACATGTAGCTTTGTCTTTCTGACGATGATTTGTTGTTGTTGTTGTTGTTGTTGTTTGGTGCCTGTTTTGATGTAATGTTGATAGTTAGACTAATGATGGAAAATACGATCATTAGTCCGTATATTGTGTTTTGTTTTGAAATTGTCCGTTTCCTTGTCTGACTTCCTGTCTGGGTCATTCTATTCTGTCCAGCTTGACAGATGCTTGCAGCGTACACCATCGAACATAGACTCGCAGCATATTTTAAACAGAGCAGAGCATAGCGCTGCTGGCAAGGACCGTGGAACCCGCTGTGAAACACAATCATTGAATAGAGCGGCAGGCAACCATTTTTACATTCTACCGCAGGAATTCCAGCCTTCACCTTCTGGCAGGAAATTCCCCAAATTCAGGATGAACTGCCATAAAAACTATTTTCTGCTGATGTCAGTTAGACTCCTCAATAACCACTAACATAATCTTCATGTGGACAGTACAATATGCAGAACCTGTTCAACATGACTAAAATACTCATCTGTGAATACTGCTGTAATGTGTGCATGTGTAAATATTTTGTGTGTGGACAAGAGTAAGCACGGAATTCAATTCTGTGAAATTGTTTATTTTTCTGTTGTCTGGTACAGACCGCCTGCAGTCGCAGATTTATTTTATTTTTGTGGAATTGTTCTCTATTACTTGTAAGTTGCAGCTGGACGGAGTCCAAGGAAATTTCCCAGAGGGGACAATAAAAGAATATCTTATTTTATCTTATTTAGTCATTTGGTCATAAACCTTAGCAATACAGCAAGCTGTGGACGCTGTGACTTTGGCGAGTCCTGGCTGTAGGAAGTGTTTAATGTTTAGGTCTATTGGAATGCCCGCTAAGAGCATCTTAGCACAGGTATGCTTTGTCATTTCAACAGGTAAGATTTGTCATTCTGTCTTTGTAGTTTATATTATATATTAAAATAATATGTGCATTGATTCCTAGACCATCAAATCTCAATCAGTTATTTTTTGCCATTTTTAAGAAACTTAATATCGTCTGCCAACCGAGGTATGATATAAAATATATTACATTTAATTATTTCATTTGTCTTTGTGTAGCCAGTCCAGTCTCCTCTACAAATATTGTTTTTCTACCTCCAACAGAAACACTTCTGTAGGACTTTTTCTTAATTAGTAGCCGGTCATTAATAGGTTAAAAATGTCAAACACATTGATAGGAAGAAAAACCTCAGTGATCTGGTTCATTGTATGGTTTTACTGATCCAGAGTTCACTCATGTACTCGTCTTTAGTTTTAAGAGCAGTTACCAATTCTGATCAGTGAGTCTTTACACCACTACTGATCAGAATTAGTCGTTCTTTAAGGGTTATTCAAACACGCCACATATCTAGTCGAGTGAATCTAGTTTAAGCCAATCTTTTAATACATGACAATATCAATTTCAATGTATAATTTTTTATTTGTATAGCACCAAATCATAACATGTTATTTCACAAAAGGAGCCGGTCTAGACCTGAGGCTTCTCTTTGGTATTCTCTTCTTACTTAGTTGTAATAGATATTTGAACTGTCCCTGCCTGCTCTCCCAGTAGAAGTTCACTATGTGTTTGTTTGTGCACCAGCTCTATGCACTTGCAGCAGGGCATGTGAATTGTTTCTTTACTCACACCACTGTGATTTGTGGAATGAAATGCCATCCTATTCCCGCTCTGTTTGCGTTTAGGGACTTAGAGGCTGTTGGCCCACATTCACTGTGTATTGCAAATGGCTGCTTCCCTGCTAAAAGCATGCTGGGACACTAAATGCCACGGACCCTTTTTTAACCGTCCCTCCAGGAAGTTGCGATTTTGGAATTCAGCAAACTCGCTCCAATTTTGGGGAACATCTGCAGCTATTGCTAATTTGACCAATCACCCCATTTTGTTCCACAGGCGCCAACATGTACTGTATGACAAATTTCTTTCTTTGCTACTTCTTTGATAATCAAAACATTAATCCCCATAGGTCTGCAATACAGTAAAAACATCAGAGAGTTATTTTTGGAAAGCTGCATACTAGATATGGGTATGGTAGAAAATCGATCCCGGTCAGAATTTCAAATATCAATTTCTTCAATTTCAAACGATTCTAACATCCAAAAAATGCTAACACAAGTATGCTAGCATTAGCATAATGAGAGTCTATTAGCTCTAGCTGGTGCAAGCATTATCTCAAAACAGTCACTGAGCCGCTGAGACAGTTTTAGATAGCGTCTTCTCTCAAACTCAGATTAAAAGACAACACATCTGCACACATTTAAACCATTGGTTAGACATTATAACTCACCCTGCTGTTTTTTTTTAACTAACATTATTTGTGGAAAATAGCAACTGAGATGGTATGTGCACTAAAGTACAGAGGTCTGCTGTCATACAGTCACTTCCCCAATTCACCACACAGCTGCACAAATATAGAGAGGGAGAGGGTGGTGCGTCAGTGATCCAGGCTGTAATATCGTTTAAGGAGTGACCATGTGACAATGCATCTGTGTTTGAAGTTACCACAGCTGTTGAAAGAAAAGTAGGAATCGAGCTGTTGAGGGTGGGTACTAGTACTTAAGGGTAATGAGGTTTCATTACCCGTACAATGACGAAGATATTGTGATAAGCTACAAAAGTTCAACTTAGTTTGGCTTACTTTATGTAAATGAGCTTTCTGTGTTTGCCTAACTGATGTATTCAGTTAAAAGAATAATGAATGGCACACAGAGATGTATCTTCTTCAGCTACAGCTTCAGCCTTATTTAACATACACACAAGGTGCGCAGCGAGCCTGATTAAGGCAACAACAACTGATTCACAGCAGCTGCGGCAACTCTCTAGGGACAGATTATTCCAAAGGCGAGAGCACATCTAAAAAAGTTTTTAAAAAAGACGACGATAACATGCAGTGAAAGTGGTGTAAAACTTGCATATCATTGAATTGAGTTGAATGTTTAACCACATGAGCTTAAAGGAGAAACCAGAGACAGACAACAGGCAGTCTCACTTCACATCATTTGCTAACCCTGTAAGCACAAGTCGTTGTGATGATACCAGAGCAGAGAAGATGAGCCTCAATATAAAACCAGTGACTACCCGAGTACTCGTTCATGACATATTGTGAGTATTCAAGCATGTATATGACTTTAAATACCCGTCCCTAATATCTGTACTCTCAGATAGTTTGTTTTAGATATCTTGATCTTAGATTTTGTTGTTTAATTTTAAGCTAAACAAAGATGCATTCACAAGGACTGCTATCCTATTGGTGTCCAGTAGCTCGAATGCCTAAGACAACCACAGACAACACAGTCACTCTTTAAACAGTACCACCAGTCTGTCTTGTATGTAGGCTAAACAACCATGCAAACTGTGTGGCAAACAGTGGCACTATGATCATTATGGTAATTGTGCAGGACTTTCTTACACGTATTTAAAAGTGCTAAGACAGAATGGTATCGATGCCCTAAGTTTTTTAATTTCTAAATGATGGACAGCCTTCAGATTATATGGCGCTTTTCTTCCAACTACTCAAAGCGCCATGAGAGTATCCTGAAATAACAAAGAGTATGTGAATCAGGAATTGTTTTGAATCAAAAAATCGATTTTGGATCCAATCATGACCCCAAGAATCTAATTACAAAATTGATTTGGATCCAAACAAATCAAATCAAATTTAAATGAATCTTAGACATAGTAGAGTTCACATCACGTAATACTACTTAATAATATAAAATTAATAATGCTTGGGGGCGGCAGTAGCTCAGTCTGTAGGGACTTGGGTTGGGATTCAAGTCCCGGTGCGGACCAGGTATGGAAGTTGGTCTGGTAGCTGGAGAGGTGCCAGATCACCTCCTGAGCACTGCCGAGGTGCCCCTGAGCAAGGCACCAAACCCCCTCCCCACCATCAGCTCAGGAGCGCCCACTGTGGGCAGCTCCGTCACTCTGACATCTCTCCATTAGTGCATGTCCATAGGATCCTGTTTGTGTGCATGTGTGTGTATATTTCAACCTATGTGTGTGTTCATGATCTACAGAGTGTAAAAACTGAAATTTCCCCTTGCGGGGATCAATAAAAGTAAATCTTAAATCTTAAATACTAGAGCCTCTTATATGATGTGAAGCAGGCAGCTGGTGTGAATCAATAATAAATCCATCTTCTTGTCTTCTTGTAATTATTTATCAATGATTCCATGTTAATAACTGTAAGCCCCTTCCAGAGGCCTTGTGTTGAGTCTGTTAAGCAATCAGAGGCTGTGTTCCATATTTTCCACCAATCAGAAGCTCTGTTACAATTCGAGTCAGAGCTGTACTCAAAAAGGGTTTTCACAGCGAGATAGTCATGAAATAAGTTTACCATGGCAATTTCCTTGAGTAAGAATTTTGCACACTTTTTTGAGTCCCTTGAAATGGAAAAGGAGGGATGTTATAGTAAGACAAGACAGTTGAAAACCAGTAAACACAAGAGACAATTCAAACCAGTAAAATGAAAAAGTTAATCCTAATTCAACTTTTTCAACAGAAATGCATGGTTTCTGCTGTTTGACTTCCATTTTTCCCTGTAGCTGAATAGAAGTGTACAAACATGGTCACAGCAGGTAGAGAATTTCCAGTTTATGATGCACCCCCAGTGTTTCCACACATAGATGATACCTCTGCAGTGTTTTTGCTGACCATTCTAGCATTTTTCTTTTTTTTTATATAAGATTGCGATCTGCTATTTTTAAACTAGTGGAGTCAGTGTCTCTCTAGAAAAAAAAAAATCACCTAATGTTCTTGTGTATGTGTCGTGAGCAGGATCTCCACAGTTGTTTTGCAGTTAACAGAGAGAGGAGATCTGACAGACAACATTACTAAAATGCAATGCAGCATAGTTTTAGTCTCAGGAAAACAAACAATGACGAGGACAGGTTAAGCTTCAAGGCAAATCAATGAAATGGAAATGTATAAAAGTGTTGAATGAAAAACAAGCAGTACCACTATTAGCTCAGTTTAATAGTTTACTGACTCAACTATCTGAAACTTGGGATTTTAACTCCTTTCTTACTAAATATCGTCATGATTCACATCATGACCGCCCTCCCTTCTCCATGTGTGTCTGTCTAATCCTCTTGTTTCTCTCCTCTGTCTGTGTTCTGTGTGAGTGTGGTGGGCGTGGTTTTCAATCCACGGCGTTGCCAGGTGAATCTCATTTTGTGATCAGGACTCACTCTACAAAGACTTCTCTCTGCCCTCACCTCGCCTGCCACATTGTTTCACCAGCTCGTGTGGTATCGTACTCTCTTGGCTCCGTTAGTGATGAACAGTCCTCGTGTTCTAGCTTGTGTAGCTAATGCATTTTTGTTCTTTGCCCTGCCTCAGATCACCTTCTTTGTGTTACTCCCCTCACTGTCTGCACTTTTTGGACACTGCACGGGGATTCATGAAACACTGCCACATTGGACCCTCTATTAAATACCTGTAAAGCCTTTAGATTGAATGTAGCATCATAACGTTGTATAAACTTAATCTGAATGTGGTTTTCAGTGTACTTACTTAGACTATAGGAATTTAAAATACACGCCCCTGAACAATAGATGCCATTTGCTTTTATATTTGATCTGTCAGCTCAAACAACAGAGCTCTGCTGTCCATAAGAACGTATAGCCTGACGGACTGATTCATCAGCTCTGATAAAGGAACATTCGAGACTGTCAGTCAACCAGTGAGTCAGTTAGTCTGTGGATAATATCAAACCAGTCAGTCAAACTAATCAGACAGCACACTGCCAGACCCTTTACCCTCTGCAAAATACTGTTATTTGGTGTTGTCAACACGCAGGCAGACAGACAGACAGACACACACAGACAGACAGACAGACAGACAGACAAATAGATAGCTATTCATTACACAACATGATCTGACAGCAAGAAATGACAGCCCAGTAACCCCCCATTCAGAGGGCCGTTTAATCAACAGCTAGCCATCGAGACGGAAAGGGGAGGGCCCCACATATCAGAAGAGGACAGCTATTCTCATGTGTTTCTACAACATGGTTATTGACCTACAGAGTGGCTAGATGGCTGTGCTTAACTTCAGATGCAGTTTAGCACTATCAACTAGCCAAAACATAGTACAGTACACTGCATCATCATTTCAGGTTTAAAATGCCTTGATTGACAGCTCTGTTGATAAATGTGTCACTGTGTGAATCAGATTAGTATAGTTAGATGAAAGGTAATGATCATTTATTACAAGAGTCATTGAACTTCCATTGTTTGTCTGCTTTTTACCAACACAAGAACCTATAGATGATGAGGTGGGTAAAAGGTCTGAATTCATGACTTTAATCTCAGAATTCAGAGCCAACATAACCTAATATTTAGGGGGCGCTGTTTCACTGATAGGATAGGGACGATTGTAAATGGCAGCAAAGGCACAGAAGATACAACTAAAGTGTTTTATTAAAATAAAATAAAATATTCTGAAAAAACTGGGGAAAGCCCCCCCCCCCCCCCCTCGAAAATGCACCAACCTCACAGATAGATATAGATATATAGATATAGATAGATTGATAGATATAGAGATATATATAGATCGATGGATAGAGATATAGATAGATATATAGATAGATCATACCTCTACAAAATAAAAGCACGGTAACAAAGTTACGCTGTCCTTGGTCTCATTCCCGACTTTCAGACGCTCCTTGGCACGAGACATTACGAGCTTCCGGTGGTCTCTCCCGTTACCGGGAGACAGTGAGTAGTACTTGATTCCCGTCGTAATTTTGGCGAAATTCTGGCCGAGTCCCGTCACCCCCAAGTCGTTAACGACGGAGCTCAATAGCCCGATGAGGTGAGCTGGAGCAGTGGACGCCTGATGTGATTGGTCCGCGGATGCCCCTAAAATGCGGTTTTGGAGGCTGAAAAAACTGTACCCGCGGAGGACTGGCACTGTCCCCAGCAGAGCTGTTTGTAGCCTGCACTGACATCAAACATCTAGAATAATCCTTCATAAAATGTATACTGTGCTCAGAGAAGAAGAATACTCCATTCATAGAGGTGTCTCAGTCATTCTCATCCACTGCACTCTCCTCCTTCAGCTCTGCAGCAGCAGCAGGTATCCTCTGTCAAGTGACCAACACATGAAAACACTATACTTCCTGTGACGATCTTCAAAATAAAAGATCACAGACTCTCACATCATTTTCTATTATGTAGGAGGGTAGGTGCCTATGATTAACGACAGTGATTCTAAGATCATGATTCTGAGGGGATGACATTGTTTGTCTTATTATTGCTACCTTTCTAAGAAATTGTTGTAGGCCTACACAAGATTTTTCTGGGTTACTGGATTGCACGCTGCAGGCATTTTTGGCGTTGCAATGCAGCCCTTTTTGTTCACATTCGCACAGTTCTATTACTAGCTTAAAGGGATACTTCACCCATTTGCATTAATCTTTGTATCATTAGAAACCTGGTAGTATTTTTGAATGGTCGTGCATCCTGCCCTCATTTTCCCCTGAGATGGGAAATCTTTGTATTTCTGAGTCTGAAAAGGAGCTTCCAGTGACGCAAAATGATGATTTTTGCGTCACTGGAAGCTGTTGTGGTTAGTGGGGTGAAACTACAATGCTAGTTCCTCATATTTTCAACCACTGAAGCTACAGACCAATCACAGATCAGTGGGTGGGACCTCACTCCCAGAATCGAAAACTTAACATCCGCCATATTGCTTTGAAGCTATGCTAACAGGCTCTATGGAGAAAGATGATAATGGCGAAAAAATCTAAATATAGCGGTGAGACGACTGCTGCCAACAGGCCAGTCTTGTGTGTTGGCTGTTGCGGCCGCGCTGCTGTGGCCGCGATACTAGGCCTGTAAATGTTTTTATTACTATTTTTCTACTGCTATACTGTATATTTTGGAGAAACTGTATCGATCGAATTTCCCTCTGGGATTAATAAAGTATTTCTGATTCTGAACGAGAGGACCTTAGTGGGAGTGTCCTGCAGTGCTGTGCATTCTGGGAGTTGTTGTCTTTCATCCACATGAGCCAAAAAGACACTTTCTACCTTTTCTCGGCCAAGAAGGCACCAACTTCAAAATGTATTTCACATTTCTACATATATGACCCAATGTCAATACAGATTCATGTTTCAACGGGTGAAGTATCCCTTTAAGCAGTAGGCTATTTATCTTTTTTTTGCTGACTCTACGTGCACTGTTTGGTGGAAGAGATTTCCGGACAATTGAGTGTGATTGAGTTCAAGTTTATCTCTATAAATATCTATCTGGGTTGACATACATTTATGAAGTCAAACTATATTCAAGTCTGCTTATAATGGTGTTTTCAGGGTTGAATGTCCTTGGGTATTGTAGGTATTGCACACACATATTAGTTTCCTGCAAGTCAGCTCTTATTTTGCAAGAACGTCCCAAACACATTTACATTGATGTTTCCTAAGTTATTGAAGAACAGACGCATCAGAATGACTAACTTCAGTCTGGACACCTTGCTCACTGACACCCTTTGTCCCTTTCCCAGTAGCCTACACATGTGTTTGGGAGGGTTGCAGTGAAAGGGGAGGCAACTGTCTGATAATGGACAACTTTACCCAGGTTAAATTCTTTCTATGTGATTTTTCACACTTGAATGTAATATAAATCAAGTATATCCTCTGAAAATAACTCTGTGAGTCATGACTGTCTACAATGGGTGTAACACCCGAGTCCCACTGTCTGTGATGTTTTCAGAGTTTTCAGAGTCCTATCTTCACTTTGTTTACATCGTCGGGACGTCCGGCTGACTCCTCCCCTCATGTATAAAAGTTGTTTAATTGAGGGACTAGAGAAAAGAAGAATAACATACTGTACTCACTGCTTAACTGTGTTTCTAGATCACGCTCATTTCAGGTAAATTTACATGCAGTGTGAAGATACGAGCATAATAAAGATCGCTAGCATTAGCATGCTAACACAACAATGCAGTTGTTTTGGTTTCATGCTGGTGCTCAAGGGCGACATCTGCTGGATCAAAAAATCACATATAAAGCCTTTAATGGAACGTACCTTCATGACTTTTTCCACAAAAAACTTGTTTATTGACATAAGCTAGATTTGGTCAAAACAACAACAAGTCCTTTAATGTCTAATTGGGTTTTAGTGTGTTATGGCTCAGCCCAGTTATCTATGATGATCTACTAAGTGGACTTTTCTCTACGCTTAGTTAGATCTTAGCGCTGCATTTGACACAACTGGCCATTACAACCCATTACACAGACGAGATCAATTACGTGGTGTTACAGAAACCGCTTCAAGTTGGTTTAAATCATATTTATCAGATCAATCTCTCGTTTGTACCAAAGTTAGCCATGGAGTTCGATAAGATAAGATCCAGGTGGTGCCCTGTGATTATTAAATCAGATTAGTAATTATGTTTTTTAATATGAATAATTAATTGTTCATAATTATTAATATATTTTGATAATAAAATTAAATATCATAAAAAATCATCAAATCCGAAAACACCACAAGCTTTTTGTTGGTCATGTTTGGTAAATAACAAATTATTGGCCTACATGTTCGCAAAAAAAAGCATTTTATGAACAGTTTACAAACAAATTTGATAAGTTGAATTTTTTCTTCTGTTTATTTTTAACACTTGGAACAACAAAAAAGCTATTTGACCTCTCCCACCATGACAGATGATCAAATTAAGTTTTTGTTTCATCCTTCCACTTCTGTGCTTGTTAGCAAAACCCTAACTCTCGCTCGTCTGTAGAGTATGAGCTTTGAAAGAATAATCATCTAAAACTCTACATTCTGTTATTCTTATGGAAAAGCTCTGACCAGCTGAGAGTTGTATCAGTCTGCAGTAAGCATGATAAACAGTTAGAGACTACTACAGTGAAGGAAACAAAAAAAGCATCACAGGTATCATGTAACACATCTACATTGTTGTTTTTGTGTCTCTTTCTTTTTGCATCTCCCTCTACTCCCTCTCAACCCCAACACAGTTTTGGCAGATGGCTGTTCAAGATGACACATCCACATATCCCATTAGAGGATGGTTTTTAATTGTGCTTGATTTTAAAGGGAACACAGCACTATGGAGTTAGATCAGTCTCAATATTCACAAATGCACACAGAAGGATTCACAAATGTATTTCAAAGCACACCCAAATATATTTCATTCTATATACATGTAAAACAAATCCACAAATAAAAAAATAAGATTCACAAATGTATTTCTGATTCACACACAAATATTTATAGTTTTGTATATATGGAATAGAAATCCACAAATATATAAAGTGTTCAGTCTGCTTTTACAAACTGTTTGTCATTTGTGAACCTCACTGAGACTCCCCTGCCGTGGTTAGATTCACAAATGCATTTTTTTCAGCAGGGAAATTTCTGTAGCCAATCAGATGTCTCCTTCCTATTCAGCCAATCACAGTAGCGTAGATTCAAGGGTATGATTTAATGTGATCACTTTAGCGTTACATCTGCGCAGACAGCAATTAGCCTAGCTATATTAGACAATCTGATTAAGTCATCTTTAATCTGACCAGCACAAATAGTGATTGTCGTACTATACATAGAAACTCCATACAGCACCCTCAGCATCCCTTTAACTGGCGACCCTTGTGAATTAAAAGTGTTTTCTTGTTCATATAAGTATAGTGTTCTTAGTCAGGAAAAACAATCCTGCTGTCTTTATTTCATCAATCGTGTTTTGATTTCGCAGTCAAAGATGTTTTTTTTTCAGTTCTTAGGGTGCATAATCTCATGTTAGCCAAAAAAGTGATAAACAGACTTCAACAAAACATTGGAAAACTCATCATACACTTAGCCAGACTTGATGGATGCATACCAGTGTGTGGCATTGTGGATACAGGATGAGAACTGACTATGTCCCAAAGAGTCCTACACACCTTTTGTACAGTCAGATATCAGATATAATATTTTAAGAAAGTGTTGTTTGCCACCCTGCTGTGTACCCACACTGTTGTTTCAGCAGGTTTAGGTCTTGACTTTACCTTCGGTCTCTTCTGAATGTAAAGCCTTAGGGGGGAAAACCAAAAGCAATTGATGGGTGTGGCATCTGTGTGCTCAAAACCCATTTTCCACACTGGTGGGCTCATGAGATATGTGTGAATGCCCCCTTCTAGCAAAAACAAAGACATACGGTTTGTTATAGTATGTGGGCCACACAGCCCTCAGGACACAAAGGCATAAAACATTGCACATGTTATCGCCTTCAGCCACAAGCTGCAATATGTTGTCATGTAGACGACAAACTGGATGGTTGTTTTAACCATGGATTATCGGAAAAAAAACACTGTATATAAAATAAATAAATAGATAAGACAAATAGATTCATCACAATAAAAAGCTTAAAGATAAATCTGAGACATTGAAACAGACATTAAATATAATTTCATAAAAGCTGACAAATACAAATTAAACAAAGGCAAGTGTAAACAAATGGGTCTCCAGCTGATTGTTCAAATGTCCCATGATTTCACAGCTCTCAGTTCCCATTGGAGACAGTTCCAAAGCTTTGAAGCTTAGATTTGAGTGTGGTATGAGGAACAACCAGCAAGCCCTGATCAGAGGACTCAAGAGAGTCCTGCTGGTGCTGTAAAACTTCGGCAGATCTTCAATATAAGCAGCCAGTGTTTGACCTTGCAACGGCAAAAACACAATCAAAAGAGTTTTAAACTGGGTTTTGAATTTAATCTGAAGCCAGAGCAAAGACATGAGGTTTACATCAGAAGCTAAGAAGCAGCATTTTGGACTGTGAGAGTTAAAGAAGTATGCTAAGACAGGTAAAGAGAGATGAATCAAACACACAAGCTATCGTCTCAAGCTCTTGACACAATTAGTTATTGCTTTTCTATACTGTAAGTATTAAGTGTAAGTGGTAAAAGACTGGTCAGTGTATCTTTTGGTAATTCGATTTTCCTTTCAGAAACGGGTATTAAAAAACAAAAAACGAGTGGATTTGTGATTTTCGTTTTAAAATACAAAAATTAAAATTGAAATACAAGGCGTTTTTCTTCTTCGTGGTCAAAAAGGGATGAGCAAAATTTTAAAAAATCATTTGATTTTCATTTTCTATTTCATAGAATCGAAAGCGCAGGGACCGTCTGCAAATTACAACACCGAAAAAAGATGCTACAAAAATATTTAATCCCTTCACCCAGGAGAGGTGTAGTGTCAGCAAAATCATTTTACACATTTTCATACTACATTTCTTAGATCAATACTGATATTATGTTGGTTTTGGTAAGTAAAAAAAATCATCAAAATTGAATAAAAGCAAAAATTCCCAAGCCAAGTGCTGTAGTGTAAACGACATGATATGGAGTATGTGATGTTTTAGTGACCCTACAGCCTATAATAGTGACTTTATTATGGTGGCCGGTAATAAAGATTAACTTGCAGCGTTTCTGTGTTTGCAGTTGTTTTCTGGTTGTTTGTGTTTTGACTTAAGTTTTGTTTCTGTACTTGCAGCGCGTTTGATGCTTATGCAGTTGTTTTGCCTATTTGCAGCGCGTTTGTGTCTTTGCAGCGCGTTTCAGCCTTTGCATTTGTTGTGGTAGTTTGCATTTGCTTTTGAATGTGCAGCGTTTCTATATATGCTGCGCGTTTTTCTAAATGTATGTCGTTTCATCAGTTGCTGATCGTTTGACCCCTACCGGCCACCGTACTTTATTGATCAAGAAAACCTTGAAATTATATGGAAGCAAATTGTAATACCTAAAGCACATTTTATCAAACTAAGAGTTGTAGTATAATCAAGAGGAGTTAATCTATGTGTGTTATGAGTTTGATGATACTACAACATGTTATAGTACAGTTATTACTTATTTTATTGATAAAAAAAAACACTAAAATTACATGAAAGCACTTTATCCGAAGCAATGGGCTGTAGTTTACACAGGAGGACATTTATTCATGATGGGATTTGGTATGCCCATTTTAGTGGTACCTTACAAAATGAAATGTATAGGCTATTTATAGGCTATTAAAAAATCCCAAAAATTATGTAAAAGTATTATTTTCCAATCTAAGAAATGTAGTATGAAAATGTGTAAAAGGATTTTGATAACACTACACTACAACGGAGGATTAGGGCCACGTTAAACAATTAATTAATTAATTAATTAAAATATTAAAGACGAGATTAAACTCGTAAATTTACGAGAATAAAGTCGTAAATTTACGACTTTAATCTCGTAAATTTACGACTTTAATCTCGAAATTTAAAAAAATAAAATAAAATGTAATGCCCTAATCCTCTGTCGTACTACACCTCTCCTGGGTGAAGTTATTGAATATTTTTGTAGATCTTTTTTCGGTGTTGTAATTTGCAGATGGTCCCTGCGCATTCAAGAACCAGCCGGCTCTGTGTAGAGGCCAAGTTCCCCAGCGCGCAGGAGGACGGCTCGTTTTGAGGAAAATACTATTGTAGCTCACAGTCTGTCTTGCTGTGATTGCAGAGAGGTGTCGGTTTTGTAAAAGCAATGTTCTGATGAGTTATTGATCCGTGAATATCTTTCTAATTTTACCGAAGTGAGACACACTCTTTTATTGTTTCAGAAAACGACGTACTGCTCCATGTCCATGTGTCACGGTAGATTACGCCCCCATAACCATAGCCTACTGTTTCTTCTATACAGCACCGTCCTCATTGTAAATGACAAGATCCGGTCTCAGAATATGAAGAAACAGGCCTTTTTTAATTTCTGTTTTTTAGTGATTTTATTTTTTGTTAGCCTGTATGAAATAGAAAATGAAAATCGAATTATTTTTTAAATGTATCTCATCCCTTTTTGACCATGAAAAAGAAAAAACGCCTTGAATTTAAATTTAAATTTTGGGATTTTAAAATGAAAATCAAATAACACTGTTTTTTGTTTTTAAATGTATTTAAAATATAAAACCAGAACTGCAATCGGTGAAAAAATGAAATTATTTTGCCCTGTTGTTCTGTTACAGCCCAGTAGATGGCGGTAATACATCGGCTTTGGTTGCAAGCCGCAATGAAACCGAACGGAAGAAGAGGAAATTCATAGAAGAAGAAGAAGAAGAAGAAGAAGAAGAAGAAGAAGAAGAAGAAGAAGAAGAAGAAGAAGAAGAAGAAGAAGAAGAAGAAGAAGAAGAAGAAGAAGAAGAAGAAGAAGAAGAAGAAGAAGAAGAAGAAGAAACAACACTTTGGATAAGTCGAACCTGCAGAAAGCAAATATTCTTAAACCTCGGACCAAGCATGAACTTTGTGTGTGACTAAAGACCTGCGAGTTTGAACATTTAATTCTCCTCCAGCTCAAACCAAAGAGAAACACAAAGACATGAGAGGAGCAGCTGAGAGTTACTGATGGAGAAAACATTCAGGCAGTGGAAGAAACAGTGTCTGAACAAACTGGATCACAGTAAGAAATCCAGCGTGGATGAAGACATTGAACATGTGGTGATTCTGCTGAACAGTTGTGAGGAGTACTTCACGACCAGCTCCTGCTCTGGAAGAATCATCCTCATTGATGGAGTAAGACACAGCTGTATCTTCACATTTCATTTTCCCTTTCAAAGAACACATTTAAAAGCTATTCCCCTCATTGATATAAATTAACTTTTCTTATGGGGTAAAGAAACACTCAAAATACTTTGTGCCTGTATTGCATGGTTTCAACACTTCTGACATAAAATGTGTCAATAAACATATATGTAAATGTTTACAAAAAATACAACAGGTCTCCCCAACATAACTTTTTATTCTGAAGACTAAAAATGTCTTCAAAAAAGGTCTGTGCCCCTTTCAAAGTCAAGACAGTAATTTAAAAATTCTTCATAAATACTATATCCTGTTAATATACTCTGATGAAACTATGAACTGTTTTTTAAAGGAGGGACATTCTGTGTGATTTGAACTCTGTGGTTTCAGTTCTACCAACATGTTAACCCTTCTTTAGATTGATATGTGTAACCAGGACAACATGAGTAACATGTGTAGATTGTATTTGGACTGAATTCATGTCATTGTTTCATTTCTAGTCTTTATAAAAATGGAAAAAAGTATAATAATAATAATAACTTTATTTATATAGCACCTGTAAACACAGGTTTACAAAGTGTTTCGACAAACAGCAAAAACAAGAACAAACCAAACCAAACACAGAAGAACATAAACAACAGCAAGAACATAACAAATGCAAAATACTAAAAATAATTAAATACAATTCAACAGAACAGGTATTGAACGATACCCAACAGACATATATAACCCAGTCTGAGTCGTCCTGTATAGGGTTATATATTGGTTAAATATATCTTCACTGGTGTCATGATTCCACTTGATTAGGATTATCCTGTCAATAGTTTGATTTAGAATCGTGATGCAGCCTCAATTTTCCACTGTGGCTATTTTCATTTAAAGCAGCAGGATGTAATGATGTATGATATATTAATCTTGTAGTGTTCAAGTAACAGGCTCTTCATGGTTCAACTATAACATAAAATAGTGGCACACTGTATGACTGTCTCATTAAACTGTATTTAAGTTTATTTGAATTGAATTATTATGAGGCTGGTTACAGTGTGCATTGCAGCCATGTCCTCAAAGGCTGATTAAGAGGCATGATAATCAAGGAGCTGGGAAGTTTTCTGTTTTCAGATTTTAAGTATCTGAGAGCTTTTCTCATCAAAATGCTGTGGGTGTTTTTCATTTGGCATGAAAAAAATGATAATTAGGTGAAATGATTAAAAGATTTTAATGTTTTTTTCTTCGTCTTCCAACATTAGTCAGGCAGATTGGCATTTGTCCGGTAATAAAAATATAAAAAAAGAACCCATCTGAATCCACTCTGTGTCGTCTTGTTCTCTCTAGGTGTCAGGGAGCAGTGATGTCCACAAACAGAATTGTGTTTGGTTGTTTGTCTCACACCAGAAATGCAAGTCTGAGGACCTGGTAAGATATGATACCACTTCTGTTATAGTCATGTGATTTAACAATATACATTTGAAATAAAAAATGTGACATTATTGATGTATTTAATTTTCAGATTTCCAGCCTGGCCAGGTCCAGTGCAGACGCAGTGTTGAAGTTTGAGCCCTTTGTTCTCCATGTTCAGTGTAGGCAGCTGGAGGATGCTCAGCTGGTGGTGAGAATGAAAGTGAACGTCTCTCTGAATAATGTTGTACACATGATGTGTTGAAGTTAGATAGATTGGAGTGAAGAGGGCAACACAGAATGTCTCTCTACACCCACATCCCATTTGATTTGAGTTCAATTCCTTCCTTCTTGTGAGCCTTTGCTTTTCACAGATTTCTTTCCTCTCTGCAGATTCAGTTGGTTTTCCTCTTGTCGAGTGTCTTTAATACACAGAATTACATACAACTTTTTTCTATTGAAGGCAGGCTAAAGACCATATACCAGTTATTTGAACCTTTGTCGTTCATTTCTACTGTAGATGAAGGGGTTTGAATCTTTCAACATCTCACAATTTGATGTTGATTCTTGAGTTGTGATTAATCCAAAATCGATACTTAACTCAAACCAATTCCCTGTTTGTGATGACAGGAACTCCTCCTGTCTGCTGTGCGCTCAGTAAGCTGCAGTAGGGAATCATTAACTTAACATTAAAGCACAGTCTAATCTGTTTGATCTTATGCAGCTAATGAATTTGAAAAGATTTGATAAGCTGACGGCAACAGTGTGAATACACAGAGGCAACACTGAGACTAAATGTAACATGTTTATGCTTAGCTTGCACAAAAAAAACAACACTTTTTGGTTATTCTAAATTTTCAGTCACATTTTAATTAAAGGTTTAAGTTATTCAAAGCAAAAGGTACTTTAAAGTCTTTATCTGTGATTTTTCACACTTAAATGTAATATAAATCGGGTGAAGTATCCCTTTAAGCAGTAGGCTATTTATCTTTTTTTTGCTGACTCTACGTGCACTGTTTGGTGGAAGAGATTTCCGGACAATTGAGTGTGATTGAGTTCAAGTTTATCTCTATAAATATCTATCTGGGTTGACATACATTTATGAAGTCAAACTATATTCAAGTCTGCTTATAATGGTGTTTTCAGGGTTGAATGTCCTTGGGTATTGTAAGTATTGCACACACATATTAGTTTCCTGCAAGTCAGCTCTTATTTTGCAAGAACGTCCCAAACACATTTACATTGATGTTTCCTAAGTTATTGAAGAACAGACGCATCAGAATGACTAACTTCAGTCTGGACACCTTGCTCACTGACACCCTTTGTCCCTTTCCCAGTAGCCTACACATGTGTTTGGGAGGGTTGCAGTGAAAGGGGAGGCAACTGTCTGATAATGGACAACTTTACCCAGGTTAAATTCTTTCTATGTGATTTTTCACACTTGAATGTAATATAAATCAAGTAGATCCTCTGAAAATAACTCTGTGAGTCATGACTGTCTACAATGGGTGTAACACCCGAGTCCCACTGTCTGTGATGTTTTCAGAGTTTTCAGAGTCCTATCTTCACTTTGTTTACATCGTCGGGACGTCCGGCTGACTCCTCCCCTCATGTATAAAAGTTGTTTAATTGAGGGACTAGAGAAAAGAAGAATAACATACTGTACTCACTGCTTAACTGTGTTTCTAGATCACGCTCATTTCAGGTAAATTTACATGCAGTGTGAAGATACGAGCATAATAAAGATCGTTAGCATTAGCATGCTAACACAACAATGCAGCGCGAGTTGTTTTGGTTTCATGCTGGTGCTCAAGGGCGACATCTGCTGGATCAAAAAATCACATAGAAAGCCTTTAAGAGAAGTAAACATGGTAGTCATTGGCCATCTGCCTCTGTTTTATGAGAAACGGATTATTTAAAAGCATACCTCTACACAAATAATACTAAAAACTCAGAAAGATGCTCAACAGACCTTTGAACAAGTATAAGGGGGATTGATGTTTCAGCAGGAATATGGAGGATCTTATCTACAAACTCTGGACTTAGATTGCTCCTCTGAGCTGTCACTATATGCCCAACAGTAAAAAAAACAAGTTGACACTAACACCAGGGATGCACAAGTAGCATTTAGCAGACAGCAGCTGTTCAGTTTAGATAAGTTGTTAACAGATTCTGCCGTAAGGTTTCAATCTGTCAACGTGGCTCTAATAAGAGAATCTGTCAGCATTTTCACTAAAATATACCAACTGATAAATAATGTCAATAACTTGTCGTGTATCTTTTCCAGCACTCAGTGGCCATTAACTCAGGCTTCAGAAACTCTGGTCTCACTGTCAGCAAGACGGGAAAAATCCTCACGGTATGCTTTGTTACTGAATTGATTTTCAAGGATTGTGATTTACTCCCATTTTTTTACCAGTTTGATTTCATTAAATTGTCAATAAAGCGCTAAGCAGTCGATGCAGTCAGTCGCTGCATGAGTTGCTTGTTTGCACTATTTTAGCGGTGTAAATGTATCCTTGCTGTACTCGACCCCCTCTAGGCGGTCCGTAGCACCCACGGTCTGGAGGTTCCTCTCAGCAGTAAAGGGAAGCTCCTGGTTGACCATGACTACATCCATTTCATAACAAATATTGCAAACAAAAAGATGGAGGAGAATCTTAGACGGATACAAAGGTCAGTTTGCTAACCGGCCTCGTCTCTGTCAGCCATTGTTTAAAAAGTTATTATAAAACAAAAAAAGACCTTTCTCACCACTTCTACTCATTCAATTCAAATCAAACAAGCTGTAGGCCCGCTTTGACTTTTCTATTTTTTGTTTTGTGATCTCAAGGTTTCATCAGAATCTCCAGTCAGCCCTGTCCAGAGATCAAATCAAAGAACTACAAATTCCTGATACTGAAATCTCACAGGAACTACAAGATCATCTTCACACAGCGGAGGCAGAGGAGGAGGGGGGAGAAAAACAAAAGGAAGAGAAAAACAAAACAACTGTTTATAAACGGAGGCGGAAGAGAGAGCAGCACTGTCAGACTGATTGTTGCCATGGTGACGGGTCTAGCAGTGCACCAGATTTGGAGGACTGTCTTGATCTGTTCACATAAACCAGCGGCTGTACAAACATGCTTCTTCCATCACTGGCAGGGTAAAAGTGTTGCTCTTTTTAGGACTGTTTTTACTGATTTATTGTTTAAGAAAACGGAGGCCTGTGTCAAATACAGAAAGCCAAACTGCTTTGCAGGTTGAAGTTGTATGTAAGATTCAAATAAATTGAAAAGAAAAATTCTACACACTACTCTTGCTCAGTATCACCAATTTAATAGCAAAATCACAACGTTTAGAATGTCCGACGTGTAGAATCAGACTCCTAAAAGAGCGTTCAGTCAGATGAGTTTCAGTGCTCACATCACTCATGTCATGTTATAATAATGATAAAGATCATAAAACTCAGCTTTATTCACAATCTATCATGAATAAGAACATTAATTATATTGCAAAAAGTCACACATCTAATGCAACTACACGTGAGAAAACATTTTTAAAAAGGCCTTTAAAGAACATGATTTTATAAAAAGCCTGATATATAATTCATATCCCACAAGGCCCCACCCTACTCTGTCTCTGATTGGCTGGTAAAACGAGAGACAGGCAGACAGATCTAGAAAGAGAGAGAGAAAGAGAGAGCGATGCCAATAAAGCATGATGTAGGCCTACTGAAATGGAAATTGAGTGAGAGAATTTAATAAATTGCCAGAGAGTGAATGAAAGAAAGAAAACACGATTCTTCCTGGTATGAATGGCATCTCCTTTTATTTATTATTTTGATAAATATTGTGACAATAAAACTGACATTTCACTGTAACTACACCACTGGAATTTTACATTTTATTTTACACAAAAACGCACGTAGGTAAGGACTTATATCATTTTCAGCTATTATATATATATTATATCAATGTGCACCACCTCCATTCAGACACTGCTGTACCTTGATGCTGTGCAGCTGTAACAGAAGTCTGATATTAGACAGGTGTCATTTTAATCTGTGTAAAGGTTTTATACTGTAGAGACCCCAAGTGGACAGTCGCTCTGAGATCTGACAGTTTGTGGAGCAAAGGCTCATGGGAAGGTTAGTGTCCAGTTAAGAAAAGTGTGTTAATAAAGTTAATGTTAAGTCAAGTGGTTGTTATAATTGGTAATTGTGCATGTTTAATGTTCCACTGTGATAGAGAATGTGAAATCAGTTCATGATTGTTAAACCATGATGTGAGAGCTGCTGCAGGTGTTAAATATTCTTCAATGTCCGTCTGGATGAATAACATTATTCAATAATTAAATTAAGTATATCTATCTATCCTAAAGTTAATTTATTAATAAATAAGCAATGAAAGGTAAAGTTATTTGTGCAGCACATTTCATACAGAGGCAATTCAAACTGCATTAAAATAGATAGATAGACTCAGATTGTTCAATCCCTCACAAACTGAGTCGAGCATATGCCTTTTGCTTTCTTACTGTTTGTCACCAATGTAATGTTTGTAGACACTTTTGTTATACGTCATCACTTTCCATAGAATAAGTAATGTATTTCACGTGTGTTTATAACATATTTAGTCTAATTTGACATAAAACCGAACTGAAAAAGCATGAGGTGAGCCAGTACCTCTGCTCACCTGCAGGGGGCGTGCGTCAGGTTGTGTGAGGCTCATGAGGTCAAGAGTTTATGCTTGGTTTGATGTTGCCGAGTTTTTATTTGAAAATTTCGCTCTGATTGCAAAAATGGAAGAGGAAGATTTTATATCTAAGCTTAAAGATTTCTCAAAATCTTTCAATCAAACCATGAAGTGATAAATAATGGAAGACTTTTAAAACTAAAAGAAGATAATGAGGACTTTTACAACAAAGTCACGGATATTTTAGTCCAGAAGGATAGGTGAATGGACTTCGTTTACAAGTAAAGGTAAGACCATGAATACACCGCAGTATATGGGCCTACATTTATTTTTATTGAATGAGTATGAATTGTGGAATTGCAACGGAAAAAAAATTCTGAGGCGCTATAAATGTAACGTTCTCATATATTTGTAAATCTGACTCTGAAAAAGTCAGTGCCTCACCGCACGTCACTGCTTTACTCCCATGTGCACATCCTCCATCCTGATGCTCCTCACATTGGAGAAGGGTCTGTCTGTCTGTCTGTCTGCAGGCTGCAAGAGAGGGGCGGGACACAGAGGAGGTAAACACACGCCATAAAACGAAAAAAAGGGAGAAACGATAGATAAGCGGGAAGGTGAAACCACGCTGTACTTACAGTCTACCAAGAAAGTTTATTTGGAAACCACAGGTAATTTAAAAATCTACTTCCAGTCTGTTAATAGAAATAAGAGAGACAGAGAGCATATTAGTCCATAAGATAAACCTTTATTTATCCCACAACGGAGAAATACACAAAGCCTATGGTAATCAATCAATCAATCAATCAACTTTTATTTGTATAGCGTCAACTCATAACAAGTGTTATCTCGAGACACTTTACAAGAAGCAGGTAAAATACCTTACTCATTGTCTGTTAACATTACAAAAGAGCAGGTAAAAGGACTTTACTTATTGTTATGTTACAAAAAGCAGGTAAAAGACCTTACTTATTGTTATGTTACAAAGATCCGGCCTATCCATCATGAGCACTTTAGCAAAGCAGCAAAAGTTACAGTGGTAAGAAAAAACTGCCTTATTAAAAGGCAGAAATCTTCGGCCGGATCCCCGGCTCATGACGAAACAGTCTTCACAGGACTAGACTGTGCTGGGCTTGGAAAGGGATAGGGGGAGAGATGGGATAAGATGCAGGAAGAGGGATAGAGAGCAAGGGGGTGGGGGGAGGTAGACCGTCCATCAGCAATCCGGTGGGGAGGGGAGGGGGTGTGGGGGGGTTGTTCTGGCAGGCCGCCAACCCACGATCCGGTGGGGAGGGGGTAGTGGTGGGGTGGGGGTTGTTCTGGCAAGCCGTCAACCGACGATCTTGAGGAGCCTAGGAGAGCTCAAAAGCTCCCAGGAAAGTAGATGGTTAGTGACTGAGATTTATAGATAGATACATGCAGTAAAATGATGTACTGTATATGCAGAGAGAGAGAGAGAGAGAGAGAGAGGAGCTCAGGGTGCCAGTTCCCCCGGTAGTCTAAGCCTATAGCAGCATAACTAAGAGCTGGTCTACACCAGCACCAGCCCTAACTATAAGATTTATCAAAAAGGAAAGTTTTAAGTCTAATCTTAAAAATACAGACTGTGTCTGCCTCCCGGACCCCGGCTGGAAGGCGGTTCCAGAGGAGAGGAGCCCGATAACTGAAGGCTTTACCCCCCATAGTACACTTGGAGACTGTAGGTACCACCAGCAGGCCTGCACTCCGGGACCGCAACGCTCTCGAGGGACAGTACGGCACTAGTAGCTCCTTCAGGTAAGATGGTGCCTGGCCATTTAGAGCTTTGTAGGTGAGAAGAAGGATCTTGAATTCTATTCTAGACTGTATAGGGAGCCAGTGCAGAGAAGCCAGGACAGGAGTAATGTGGTCCCATTTCCTGGTTCTGGTCAGTACACGAGCTGCAGCATTCTGGACCCGTTGAAGAGTCTTTAGAGATTTGCCAGAGCACCCTGACAAAAGAGAGTTACAATAATCCAGTCTGGAGGTAACAAATGCATGAACTAGTTTTTCTGCATCACTTTGCGACAGGATATTCCTGATCTTGGATATATTACGAAGGTGAAAGTAGGCTGTTCTTGAAACTTGACTGATGTGAGAGCTAAAAGACATATCATGATCAAAAAGAACTCCTAGATTCCTAACAGTGGTGCTAGATGCCAGGCTGATGTCATTAAGGACAGTCACATCACTAGAAAAAGTCTCTCTGAGGTTCTTAGGGCCTAGCACAATAACTTCAGTCTTGTCTGAGTTAAGTAGCAAAAAATTTCTGGTCATCCAGGTCCTAACGTCCTTAAGGCATGTTTCTAGCTGACATAACTGACTGGTACCATCGGGCTTCATTGATACATAAAGCTGAGTATCATCTGCATAACAATGAAACTGTATGGAGTGTTTCCTCATAATATTTCCCAGAGGAAGCATATATAATGTAAAAAGAATTGGTCCAAGCACTGAACCTTGTGGGACTCCATGGCAAACTTTAGTGTGCATAGAGGACTCATCATTAACATGTACAAACTGAGATCGGTCTGATAAGTAGGATTCAAACCAACTTAAAGCAGTCCCTGTAATTCCAAGCAAATGCTCTAGTCTGTACAACAGGATCCGATGGTCAATGGTGTCAAAAGCAGCACTAAGATCTAACAAGACGAGCACAGACAGAAGTCCCCTGTCTGAGGCTAGAAGTAGATCGTTTGTAACTCTAACTAGTGCAGTCTCAGTGCTATGGTGGACTCTAAATCCTGACTGGAACTCTTCAAATAAACTGTTGTCATGGAGAAAGTCACACAGCTGTTTAGCTACCACCTTCTCCAGGATCTTCGAGATAAAAGGAAGGTTGGATATAGGCCTGTAGTTAGCCAGAGTTCCTGAGTCCAGAGTAGGCTTTTTAAGTAGAGGTTTGATTACCGCTACTTTAAATGTCTGTGGTACATAGCCTGCCAGTAAAGACATATTGATCATATCTAATATGGAGTTGCTAACTAAGGGAAAGACTTCCTTAAACAGCTTGGTTGGGATTGGGTCTAAAAGACAGGTTGACGGTTTCGATGCAGAAATAATGGAATATAACTCTGAAAGGTCGATTGGAGAAAAACAGTCGAGACTAATATCTGGTCCTGGAACTGTCTCTGCCGTATCAGACGTATCTGCACCAGGTAAGGGCAGGAGGTTACCAATTTTGTCTCTGATGTCTAGAACTTTGTTGTTGAAAAAGCTAAGGAAATCATTACTGCTGAGGGCTAGAGGAATACAAGGCTCAATGGAGCCATGACTCTGTCAGCCTGGCTACAGTGCTGAAAAGGTATCTAGGATTGCCTTTGTTTTCCTCGATTAGAGAGGAGTAGTAGGCAGCTCGGGCGTGACGTAGAGCCTTCATATATCTTCTATGACTATCCTGCCAGAAAAAACAAGATTCTACCGTTTTGGTCGAGCGCCATATTCTTTCAAAATTCCGTGATGATTGTTTCAGAGTACGGGTTTCTGAGTTGAACCATGGAGCCACTCTCCGCCGCTTGACAACCTTCTGTTTCAGGGGAGCAATCGAATCCAGAGTAACTCTCAGCGAATCCACTGCACTATCAACAAACTGATCTAGCTGAGAGGGACTAAAGCTATCGTAAGAGTTTCCAACTGGGTTGAAACACAGTACTGAATCAAAAACAGCTGAAATAGCTTCCTTAAATCTAGCCACAGCACTATCCGACAAACTTCTAGAGAGCACACCTCTTCCAGGCAGAGGTAATTCTAGTAGGACAAAATCAAATGTAATAAAAAAATGGTCTGATAGCAGAGGATTTTCTAGGAAAACTGTAAGGTTATGGATTTCAATTCCATAAGCTAAAACAAGATCCAGGGTGTGGTTAAAACGATGAGTAGGTTCGTTTACACCCTGGGTGAAACCAATAGAGTCTAATAGTGACATGAAAGCTGTGCTCAGGCTATCATTTTCAACATCCACATGGATATTGAAGTCACCTACAACAATTATTCTATCACTGCTAAGGACTAAGTCTGATAAAAATTCTGCAAACTCAGATAAAAACTCAGAATATGGGCCAGGAGGGCGGTAAACTACAACAACTAGAACTGGCTGAAAGGTTCTTGAGACTGGATGTGGAAGACTAAGAACAAGGCTTTCAAAAGAAGAAAAATTCAGCTTTGGTCGAGGGTTAACTAAAAGACTGGAATTAAAAATAGCTGCTACTCCACCACCTCGTCCAGTGTCTCGAGGTATATGAGTATTAAAATGACTGGGAGGAGTGGATTCATTCAAACTAACATATTCATCTCGACACAGCCAGGTTTCAGTCAAAAAAAGTAAATCAATATGCTGATCTGATATCAGATCATTCACTAAAAGAGACTTGGATGCTAAGGACCTAATGTTCAAAAGTCCACAGTGAATCCTCCGATCTTGTAGCAAAATTGTATTCGTAGTTTTGATTCTAATCAGATTCTGATGATTCACGCCGTTTGGATGACTTATAAAAACGGGTCTGGGCCGGGGGACAGACACAGTACCTATAGTATAACTACAGTTCGATTCAGAATTACAGCTATAGTGACTGGGAGACAGATCTAAGGGAGGCGCAGAGAAGTGTGTAAGACTGCAGCTCTGCCTCCTGGTCTGAACTCTGTGTTGTTGTCAAGGTTTTGGACTAATAACCTCTGCTATGTTTCTAGATAATAGAGCTGCACCGTCCAAAGTGGGATGGATGCCGTCTCTAGCTAGCAGACCAGGTTTTCCCCAAAAAGACTGCCAATTATCTATGAAGCCCACATCATGTGCTGGACACCACCTGGTAAGAACTTTTTATAAGAGCAATGGCTGCCTGTGAGTGAATGAAGAAAAAATAAAAATACCTAATTCCACATGACATCATGCTGTCATGGTTACAGAGAGTCTCAAAGTGATGTCCCATTCCTACTGAACCATTTCAAGCCCTGCAACCTCGTGCACTCAATCACTCTCTAGCTGACGTCAATTAAGTCGGTAAGGTCTCAGGTGTCAGGGTTTAGGGAGGACATCGAGATTCAGCCACAGACTCCAAAATAAACAGGCAGGAGAATAATGGATAACTCAAAACCAGATCAATGGAAAAACGAGTGTTTGGGGGAAATTCATATGCTGTCAATATCAGCATGTTACAAAAGCATCCAGTAGTTTATGTGGCACCCTGGGTATGTTAGTAGCTAAGACTATGCCTGTGATTATTGGTTATCAGTTATATTATTACATTGGTGCCCCCCACCCCCCCCCACTATGATTTTTCTGGTTAAATGTCATTTAGATTATTTGTGTGGCTTAAAATAGGAGGGATTCACCTGCTTAGGCTGTAAGTACCTGCAGGGCAATAGTCATTGTGGCCAGTAGGTGTCAGTAGCAGCATTGATATGTCAACAACTGGCGCTGTTCCCTGTGTATTGCAGGAAGTAAGCACATTTGTATCCATCAGACAGTCTGCAAAGCAGCACTATAGACTGTCTTTCTGTTGTGTTTGCAGTTACAAATGCTGTAAATAAAAACACCTTTCTTATGGAACCCACATTGTCATAATTCAGTGTGCGTAACATTTACAAATACATGGTCAACATGGAACATGTGTTACATCCAAACAACAACCCCTGCCCCCCCCTCACCTACATTCATATTAACCTGAATCAAGATGTAAAGAAGCCCCCACATGAATCAAAGTTAAAACTGTGCAATTAAAAATAGACTTATACAAAGTGACAGGACTGACCAAACGTAACAGTTCTGTGACTGGCTGCAGTGCAGTCTCAGAGTGACCCAGCTTAAAACCTGACTGTACTGGGACAGAAGAGAAACCAGTCTGTTGTTTTCAACCTGGGTGAGCTGGGTTGTAGAGGTGAGGGGGAAAATCACAATATTTAACTAATCCCATACGTATTCTTACGCCACTGGCATAGCAGCGGGAGCAATTCGGGGTTGAGTGTCTCGCCCAAGCAGACATGATGCGGCAGGAGCTGGGGGATCGAATCTTCGACTTTTGGTTGAGAGACAACGACGACTCTACCAACTGAGCCACAGCCACCCAATATTATATAGTGTCATCATGACTGCCAAGTATCAATATTTTTATTATATTAAGAGCAAATATGCTTTTTAAATTTTTAATTGCTGAAGGGGTTGCACAAATTAATTTTGAAAAAGTTGCATTGTTAAAAATGACTGCAATTGTACAGTCATCCATACATGTTTGTGTTCAGTTCATCTCGATTAGACTGATATAACAGTTCAGAGTGAGAGGTGCATGCAGCCTCTCACAGGGTTTGACTTCTATCACCTACAAGACTTCTACCACTCTCATTGTATAGAAATAAATAGACTGAAGTGAGATGAATAGACTGAGAATTTTTTCTTATTTGACAAAACAGTCAACTTTCGTTTAATTTTGTGGACATAATATGTAGTAGGGGTGCAGAAATGCAAAATTTTCTCTAATCGATTACTCTTCCCATTGTTAAAGCGAGTACTCGAGTAATCGTTTTGTAGTTCTTTTTTTTTCTGTGATTCTTTTCCCCCACAGGAGGCCCCTGCCCCCAACTATGACGCGATGCCGACTGTATCTATTGATTAATTTGAATCTTCGGGATTTTAATAATTGTTAGTAAGATGCCTTTGTATTAACATTCAAATATGACATTTCTTACTTCAACAGACAACAAACCTCAAATAAAAATTCACACAGACGTGTTATGACCGTTTTAACACTTCATTATAATTAGAGCAGTGAGTGTGGCGAGCGGACGTGCAGACATCAATGCGCACTCATCACACGTTGAAGCTGTTTTGACAGCAACATTCTGTTAACAAAGACTACAGTCTGCAGTGTAGAGCACACTTTACTCTGGTAAATGAAGTTACAATAGAACAGGTGAACAATTTAAGTGTCTGTCTGTTTCATCTTTCTCCTCTGTGCGTAATGACACACTCGCTCAATCTCGCTCGTCCGTCCGGTATGAGCTATTTCTCCCTATAAGGTTGTTCTGTTTTGTAGTTATTAAAAGAATAATCATCTAAAATTCCAAAATATAGGAAAACATCTAGTTATGCTGCTCTGTCCTGGATGATCAAACGTCATTGGTTTAGCGGAGTAAAGCGTTAATCACTGAAGTGAAAGTCCTTCTTTTTCTGTGGACTAAAAAGATAATTTGAACTGAACTTTCATAGATCATATTGCATATTTTGTTTGTTTGGGACTTTTTGTTCATTGTGAATTCATAGGGGGGTTAATTAAAGGGATATTTTTGTTAGGGTAGCAGCGTACAGATCAACAACGGACGCGTTTCAGCACAGAGCCTTTATCAGCGCTTTGTTTGTCATCTATTTTCTTTTTGCGCTCGTGCTCCTTTTTTTCTGTTTTGAATTAGGCCTATCCTAGAACCCACAATGCAACAAGAAACATTTACAAGAATGTGGACTACAAAACGATTATCGATTACATTTTTTTTGGAACCGATTATTATTTAATGGACTCGGGTACCCGTACTCCTTTGCACCCCTAATATGCAGTTTAAAAAGTTAAATAACAATATTGCAAACTCTTTAAAATCGCAATAATATCGAATCGTGACTCGAGTATGGTGATAATATGGTATCATGGGGCCTCTGGTGATTCCCACACATACTGGGTTGAGTGTGGGTGTTTTGAGCAGGTGGGGAAATACACCAGGTGATACAAAAGAGTTGTAGGCTTCAAGGCTTGAGTTCCATACAAACACACTACAGAACAGTTTCCTTTACTTAGCTTAGTGTCAGCGTTGAATCAAAGTCGTCTGCCTCTCGTTCCGGTCGTCCCTGCGTCCGGTTGGCACCTCCGCTGTCCCGCTTGTTTCACCTCTGCCCTGCAGGTAGCCTGTCTTCAGTAGCCTACAAACGCCGCTCTCCCGTTCTTCCCACTTCATCCCTCCTCCGTTTTTCTTCCCGTTTTTCCCTCTTTCATGCACTTCATCTTCATCTTCTTTTTGTTTAATGGCGGATGGAAACTAGCTTTTAAGGTGCATTACCGTCACCTACTATGCTAGAGTTTGTGCCAGAATACCTACCTACTATTATATATTTAAAAAAATACTTACAATAAATAAATTAAATTCTCTTAACAAGTCCAGTTTCTTTATATATATTCAAGGCTTTATATTCCCATTCCTCATTATTCAACACATTTTTAAGACAACCCCACATTTCCTTAGCTCCTTCTTCAGCTTTTCTCTCTCCCTTTGACATAACTGGCAATTCAAAATACCATGTTCTACCGTGTCTTGATCTTGTTCACAATCACACAAACCTGACCGATGTTTTCCTATTTAAGTTAATTATTTTATTTAACCTGTGTGTCCTCTTTCACACACCTGTCCACAATCACTTTAACCTGCCCTGATGTGCCCAAAAACAGGAGGAATCACAAATCAATAAAATAATCATGCTCTAAAAATAATAATTGTAAAACTGTATAGGCCTACGTACAACTTTTTGATGTCAAATGTTGCTTTATTGACACAAGAACACTCTTACTTAAAGAGGACATATTATCTCCCTTCTCCACCTTTTCAAACAGTCCCCTGTGGTCTAAATGAAACATCTGTGCTGTGCTTTGGTCAAAATATAACATGAATCAAGCACCAGAGGAGGTTTGTGACCCTATATAAACCAGCTCTCTCAGAACGCTCCGTTTTGGTGTGTGTGTCTCTTTAAATGCCCCCCCCCCCCCCCCCCCCCCCCCCCCCCCCCCCCCCCGAGTTTTCCTGGTAGACTTCAATCCTCTGTAGAGAGAATAAAAATGGCAGAACTGCGCAAAAGTTTTGTTCTAGGCTGGGGATGGAGTCCATGGGTGGAGATACCAGGGGAGGGGAGGGGATTTATTTATTTATTTTTTACCAGAATCCCACTGTGACATCACAAGGACAGCAAATTTGAAATGGATAATTTTTCTCTGTGTTGTAAGACTTAGGACACAAACAAAGGACTGGATGGGTTTATTTCACATTTTGTGGGTCAGTAGACACTCAGGTTACCCAAATATATGTTCAGAAACACTGTCAAAGTGGATTTCATAATATGTCCTTTAATGACACATATCAAACCAAAGATCGCAGGAAAAAAATAAGAAATTAAAAATGAAGAGTAGCACACCGTTTTATTCTTCATTACTGGTATATCTGTTGATAATGATGAACCAACTCCTAGTGGAAGTCCAAACCCTAGGTATGTTTAATGACATGGCATTATGGAAAAAACGTGTTTTGTATGTATTTATCTCTGTTAATCTGGTTGTAAGGGTGTGTCATATTTGAGCAAAAACAGTAAACAACAAATAAAATGAAACTGGCTTCAGCTATACATCGTATACAATGATGAAGTAAATAGAAGATACCACAGTCTCATCAGAGAATCAAAGCAATAGTTGCAGGATTCAAATGTCATGCAGTAAATATGGTTTTAAAACAAGCTGTTTGCCCTTTTGGCAGCTGCAGAGAGAGGAAGAGTATGAATTCATAGAATAACAATACAAAAGATTGGTAAAACAAATGTCTATTCCTCTTTTTAAAATGTTTTATTTTGCTTGAATGTTAAACTCTGACTGACTTGCCTCTTGCTAACTGTGTGAATAAAAGTGCGTTGCTGTCATCAACTTCCCACCAGTGTCGGCGTCACCGTCTGTGCATGGTCACAATGTGTGATGCTAATAAAGTTTTATACGCAGCTTTAATTTCAGCATTTGACCAATAACAATAGCTCACAGTGACCACACCCTTCCCTGTGGCTGCCCATCACACATAATGAACTGTTAGAGAGGAAGTGTGTGGAAACATGCATTAATTCAGTCATAGCAGCATGTGAGCAGGAGCACAGCGGGTGTTCTGATGTGTTTGTGAGAGCTGCAGACGGCCTGAAAGCGTGTCAACATGCTAACTTGTAATAGATGTGAGTTGACCTTTGCCACTTTTATACTTTTCAAGAGAGCCCCCGTGTAAAGCATTTTCATGTAATTATAGCAACCTTCTTTCAATATATTTGTATTGAGTTTTAGAAATAATAAAGTTAAATAAATAAACAGAAAATGCACCAGGGTTGGGCAGGCACATTTCACATTAAGGTGCAGAGCAATAAAAAATAAACAGAATCCTGTGGCAGTGTATGTAATAGCTGATGTAGCCCTTCCCTACCATCCACTCACCCATCATCCCACACATGTTCCCTGATAATTACTTAGGAACAAAGACTACCAGTTAACTTACCATGCAACAACCTCCACTCAGTCAGGTTTGTATCAAAGGTCAAATCAAGAGACACTTAAAGCTAATGATGTTTCGGTGTTATGGAAGTAGGATAAGAAGGGTTCCCAGGTCTTAAAAAACTTTTTCTCAGAGCCACTTACAGAAAAACACAGCAACTTCAGTTTGAGACAGGACATTACATCTCCGAGCCACTGGCTAAGCGTGGGCGAGGCAGCGCACGCTAAGAGCAAAGGCAACCATGCGGTGTTCCGCGGATGGCAGGTGTTTGTCATCTCCAACAGCAATGCCAAACAAGGCGACAATAGTGTCTGGGTCAAGAGTTATTTTTATTATTTTAGTTGGAGTATGGAAGACATCTGTCCAGAATTTTTGTATGTGAGGGCAAAGCCAGTACATGTGGATCAGAGTAGCTGCACGTTTTTTTTTGTATTTATCACAGATGGAAGTTATATCAGGGTAGAAGCTAACTTGACCTTTGACTTATGGACCACCTTGAATTGTAGTAGACAATGTCTTGCGCAGAGTTAAGACCTGTGTATTGATAGAAGAGCAGAGTCCCACTGGTCATCAGATATATGTCCTTAGTCTTGTTCCCAAGCTGCCCTAATCTTGTCCAGAGGTGAGCATGTCAGCATTGAGATGCTACTAAACAATCTAGACAGTGGGTTAAAGGAGAGAAAAGTATCAACAGGGTTGTTTTGAGGTTCTTAAGGGGAACAAAGTAGGTTTGAACTAATATGTTGTTTGGCCTGTAAATATCAGGAAAACTTTTTTGGTGAGTTGTATTTCTCAGATAGTTGATTAAAAGAAATAAAGCATCTATCTTGAAAAAATTCTTTAAAACATTGAATCGAATCGAGTACATTTTGGGAGTGTATTTACTTTACGTAAAGGGTTGGTAATTTTTCTCCAGATCCACTTTTTAACATTTTGGTTGAAATTGTCTTTAGGTCCTGACAGAAATTAATAACTCATGTTCTCTGAAAAAGGAACAAAGAAAATCCATCATCTGTATCAGTTGTAAGCCTGTAAAAACTTTGACCAATGTCTGCCACGAGGTACCAATCTGATGAACCAATCACACGCCTCCCTGTCTCCCTGTTCGTTCTCTACACCATGCGTGCACTAGCCCACACTCAAAGCATGAGCTGAGGTCCGCTTCTGGAGAAACGGTGCTCGTGCATGTAAGTGAGGGGGCGTGGCTTTTGAGAGAGCACAGAGGGGAGGGGGTGCAGACAGTACACTGAGGGAATGCAACTTTCAAAATCATGCTAGTTTTAGAAAATTACCAACCCTGCCTTTAATGGAGTTTATCTGTCCAACAATGGACAACGTGAGAGGGGACCATATTGACAACAATGTTCTGACCTTGTTTAGTAAGATGAGCAAGTTTTCTTTAAAAAGATTTTTGAATTGTCGTGTTATTGCCACTCCCAAGTGGGTAAATTGCCTCTCTGTGATTTGAAATGATATGCAGCTGTAGTCTAAATCAAACTTCCTATACAGGAACAGTTCACTTGTCTGCATGTTCATCTTGTATCCAAACAGTTCAAGCAGGAAGAGCGCTACTGGCAGAAAGGTTATTGGGTCAGAACCATAAAGCAGAAGGCATTCTGCATGTAATGAGACTTACTTTGTGTTCCACGGCCTAGTGAGAAGGGCTGGGCTGGGAAACTACACCATTAGTTTAAACTTTTGCGACGGGAGATTCATAATAATTTAATCCAAGATATAAATGACGGTCCTAATCCAAATTTCTTGAGAACTTGCAAGAAATACCTCCACTCAACGCCTTTTCAGCATCTAACGGGGCAATGCTAGGGGTTGAATACAGAATACTAAATAGGCGACAGATGTTAAAAAAGGAATGACGATTTTTAACAAAACCAGTATGGTCTTTTGCTATTATCAGGGGGGCAACTTCTTCCAGTCTACATGCCAGCACCTTAGCAATAATCTTTGAGGTAGTGTTCAGAAGAGAGATTAGCATGTAAGAGGCACGCTGTACAGGGTCTTTGACCTTTTTGGCTATTAAAGTTATATGGGCCTCATTTAGTGACTGGGGGAGTGAGCCCAGTCTAAGGGATTCTGACAAAACTGTCGTTGGTTAGGAGCACTGAAAACTTGAAAAATTGGGCAGGGAAGCCGTCAGGTCCTGGGGATTTCCCAGATTGGATTGATGATATGACATGTGTAACCCAAGGTTCCGTTTTTGGATACTGAGCACAGATATGAATAAAGTATAAACTTCAATCAAACCTCTATACTGCGAATGAGAGGAATTTCAGCTTGGACCAGCGCATCAGAAGTTAGGTTCGCTCAGGAGAAAAGGGATACCGACCAGACACAGGTGAAACAAGACACAGAAGCGGGATCATTTGAAAAGTACCGGTAAGTACAATTTAGAACATTTATTCAGTTTTTTTTTCCACGTTAATTGGTTTACCAGTTAGAATATTCCTTTTTTTCCTTTCACAACTAGAGGTGGGCGATATGGGAAAAATATCATATCACAATTTTTTTTGGGCAAAATCACAATCACGATTTTATCACAATTTTTTTCATACTGTTCTTTAGACAAATTTGTAAGTTACTGACCATTTCAACCAAACTTATGTCCCTGTATAATATTTTTAAATGCACAAAAACTGTGCTGACAAGTTTAATCTATTTGAAAAACATATTTTTGGAGGTCTGGAGGTCTCACCCAGAACATCTTTAGCAACAGAAATGTCTTTCCCTCAATTTGATCAATATTTATGCACAATTTTAAGGTTTTCCTCACCACTTTGAAATTATGATTTAGTTATGTGTGTTACGACCCCTAAATTAATGACTCGTTTTTTTTACCGGGAGTCGAACATAAATCAATAAGAAATTAAATCATTTCAAAGAAAAGGTTTATTTTTACAATCAAACAACGAAACAACAAAACTATAAGCTGAAAATCTGGGGTACAAAACAAAACCAAAAAGAAAGGTCAGCCACCCAAGCCAGCCCACACAGGGCCGTCGGACCGGGCACTCACCCTCTACCACCAAAACCACAGGATCCCTTAAAACAATGAACAAAAGCCGCGATAAAGGGATAAACACTCTACCAGGTTACTCAGACAACATTGATACTGAATAGACATTCTGTAGTGACTCTCAGGAGTCAAGGAGAGAGAGACATGAGAGCCGGGCAGTTCCTGCCTTCTTATTTGCACCATCCTCAATCACCCCCAACCATACACACCCTAGGGAAAAAACAAACGCAATTAGTCGACAGGTTACAAACAGTTACACATTACAACCAGCAGAGGGGGACAAAACAACATACAACGTAACACCCCCACCCTGTTTTTGAATATCGTAGACTGAAAGAACCATAGCTTTTCAGGCTGCAGTGTTCAAGAACAACAATTAAAGACGGGACAGCGCGTCAGCTACAACATTATCCCTGCCACGGATATGTTTGATCTCTATATTGAATCCCTGCAGACGCAAACTCCAACTCATAAGATGCCTGTTCTTGTTTCGCATTCTATGCAGGAATACCAGCGGATTGTGATTGGTATACACAATTACAGGAACAATGGATGAACCGACATACACCTCAAAATGTTCCACAGCCAAAACGAGAGCCAATGTCTCTTTTTCAACCGTGGAATACCATTTCTAATGTTCACATCCAGGAAGATTGCTGTCTGAGTACATGCTCCAGAGGCAAGGTCTACTTAGCCATTGGCGAGGGGTCCGTATCCCTTTGTGCACTGGTCTCATCACTCCTACAGCCATCCGAGGTGATCTTCAACACTTTGCTTAGCATTGATGACATCCCTGATGATCGGGGCCTCAGCTACCGTCCCACTGATTACACCTATTGGTGCTTAAGGGCTGAGAGCCCTCTGTTCAAGTTTGTCTGCGCGAACACCATAGCATCAACCGATGCTCGCACGGCAGACTTCCTTGGGGCAGTGCTGGGGGTTCTAGGGGAAAGGAAAGTTGGTGTGATAACCTGTGACCTCGAGGACGAGGCAATGGGATCAGAAATCAGGCTTGTGTGGAACACCATTCAGACACTGCTCCAAGGTCACTGTGATACAGATTGTCTATTGATAGTGAAAGTGTTTGCGAACACCTCGACACCATGGAGGAAACTGTGTTCCATCATGGTGAGGACCTTCGTAACGGTTCATGCTTACACTGACGCCACACAGGGTAGGTACACCGACAAAGTTTATCTTGTGGGTAGTGCTCTAAAGCCACAGAGCATGTACCTTGACCCTGCCCCGATTCCCGATCAAGCTGTCTACCAGGCACTCGCATTGCGGAGGGCGCATTCGCCGAGTCTCAGGGAAGTGATGCAAGAGGTAAGCAACCGGGTCAGAAGGCTAGAGGCGCTAGGCATAAGCCCAAATGCATCCTATCTCCTCAACAAATACAGCTGTTATGCGCAAGTAGGGCCAGGTACTGTCTCGGAGGTCATCGACCACGTCGCTAGACAAGTCTTCATTGATAGCCATGCGCAAATATGGACTTGATGGGGCGAACCCGTTCAAGGTTTATGGGCTGGAATCGGGGAACAAACAGCATGCTGTTCTCAAGGACATTGCTCAGTCACTTATCCCGCTATTTGCTGAAGAGACAGCATCCGAGATGGGCGGCGACCTTGATAAGCCTCTCACCAGGCCCGGACACTTCCCTGTGGGGGAGAAATGGCTCACCATCCAGCACAGAAACTGCTGACCACAACGGTCAACTGGTTCTACTACCCAGCAGCGGGCAGGTCTGCAGACGCAGATCTAGGTCCATTCTTGATCTGGACACCGCAAAGCCGACCAACTGCGTTAACTACTGCGTCATGGTCTGCATGCGACTACTCGCCAATCCAGCCATCGGTAACTGGTAGCATGATGTTAGTATGTAAGTTAATGGATTGCTGTCTGTTACGACAGTGAACTGGTTTCCATACAAGTAATCGCTGAATTTTTCTGTCACACTCCACTTAAGGGCTAAAAATTCAAGCTTGTGTGCAGGATAGCGTGCTTCGCTGTGAGACAGTCCTCTGCTGGCGAATGCAATAGGTCGCATTTGTCCATATTGCTCCTGATAGAGCGCTGCCCCCAAGCCTGTGGTGCTAGCGTCTGTATGCAGGATGTAGGGTAACGTGGGGTTAGCAAAGCCCAATACTGGAGCAGTGGTGAGTTTGTCAATGACTGTTTCGAATGCATGCTGGCATTCAAGATTCAAGATTTTTATTTGTCACATGCTCATACAGATGTGCAGTGAAATGTAAGGACTGTTCCGCAAGGCCATGCAATAAACATTCAAATTACTAATATGCATATATACAGTAAAATAGAATATAATGTAAAAAATAAAAAAATAATTATTCAGGACTCATTCAGGAGTCCAGCGGTCGTTGAAAGGATCTTTTGGGTCTTTTTTTGTTCTCTTGGTCGTTCGCAGAGGAGGGTAGCCAACTGTTAGATCATTTAATGGCTTGACAATCTTGGATACATCGCAGGTAGTATCCTGAAAACCCCAAGAATGACCTCAGTTCTTTAAGGTCCTTTGGGCTCGGCCATGTCTTTAACCCTCCCGCTTTCCTCCGCTTCCCGGGCTGGCGGTGCGAAAAAGGAAAGAATAAGAATATACGAAATAACAATATACGAGAAGGAGAACGGGAAGGAGAACGGGAAGGTGACCGAGACCGTGACGAGACCCCTCCCGCTGTCTGTCCTGCGCTTCCCCGGGCCGGCGGCGGGCCGGCGATGCGAAAAAGGAAAAAAGGAAAAAAAAATAAAATAAATAAGAATATGCGAGAAGGAGAACGGGAAGGTGACCGAGACCGTGACCGAGACCGACACAGAGGAAAAACAAAAGAATTAAACAAGAATTATTAAAAAAATAAATATAAGAAAGGTAATAAATTACTAAAGTGTATTTCTCCAAACACCGAGAAATAACAACAACAACAACAACAACAACAACAACAACAACAACAAGACAAAGTCAAAGACAAAGTCCAAGAAGAAGAAGAAGACGAAGAAGAAGATGAGCGAGGCCGAACTCCGCGCCTACCTGGGACTGCTGATCCTGGCGGGCGTGTACAGGTCTCGTGGCGAGGCCGCGGCCAGCCCGTGGGACGCGTAGCGCGGAAGGCCCATCTTCCGCGCTACCATGCCCCTCAAGAGGTTTCACATGCTCTTGCGACTGCTGCAATTCGACCGCGGACAAACTGGCGGCTGTGAGACAGGTGTGGGACTTGTGGGCGGCGCGGCTGCTCCTCCTGTACAACCCGGGGCGCGAGGTGACGGTGGACCTGCAACTGGTTCCGTTCAGAGGTGGAGTCATTTATTTATTTATTTATTTTTTGTCATTTTTTATGTCTCCTTTAATGTCTTGTGATGTATTTCATTTAATCATTTCTCGTGTAATAATCCTCTCCCCCAATCTCTCCCCTCCCTACCCCCCCGCCCCCTGGTCCTTTCTGCATTTGTGTGCACAAAATAAAAAAATAAAAAACTAATAAATAAATAAATGAACAAAAAATTTAAAAAACTACAAAAAAGAAAAGAAAAAAAAAGGCCGTTGTCCCTTCCGCCAGTACATGCCAAACAAGCCGGCCAAATACGGGATCAAGTCGTGGGTGGCCTGCGACGCCAAATCCAGCTACGCTTGGAGGATGCAAGTGTACACCGGGAAGCGGGCGGAAGGCGGCCCAGAGAAGAACCAGGGCGCGCGGGTCGTGTTCGACGTGACGGACGGACTGAGCGGGGGTCACGTTGTGACGTTCGACAATTTCTTCACCTCCTACGTCCTAATACCAAGTATTTTACAGATGTCTGACAGAACCTGCACTTGTCTAATGATAGCTTCAAGCCGTACTCCCTGAGACGGTCGAGGACCCATAGCAACCTTGTTTCGTGTTCCTCCAGAGTCTCTGAGAATATGATGATGTCATCTAAAAGACCATAGCCTCCTTCAGATTCATGTCCCCCATGCACTTCTCCATGAGTCTCTGAAAGGTACTTGGTGTATTGGTGATTCCTTGAGGCATTCGCTGGAATTCCCAGAATCCCAAAAAAAAGCTAACGTTATGCTATAGCAAACTACACCACGGTCGGATGGTATTGACGTCACTCTCATTATGCTTCAGACGAGCTCCAATAAACTAATCCACGTAGTTTAATAAATTGTTTATTAACCTAATAGTTGCCTTAACACAAAGATTAAACCTACAGGAGATCACAGACTAGTGAGAGAGTTCCCGGCCTCTGTGTCCGGCGTGATGACGTTTAATATCCCTGACAACCACTGTAGTCTCATTTATCCACTTGTTAGCAACCACCTTTTTAAAGACGCATAAAAACTTCAAAATTCACAAGTGGGGGTATTACCTAACATAGTTTATGTGGTCTAACAAAACACCAACATCTCTTAAGCTTTTGTTAACCACAGACCTTATTTCAGGTGTCTAACCACAAACCCATTCAATATCCCCATTGACTTTTAGACAAAAGTCCCCATGGTGCTCAAATGCTAACTCACTTCGGGGTTTTAGGACTCATTTCTGTGGCGCTCTATACAGGGGTGCAAACTTGTCACCTTTCGGCGAAATTCGCCGTTTTGGATCCCAATTAGGTCATTTGTGTGATTCATTTAGATCTGCAATGAAAATATTTGGAGGGAGGGGAGGGGTAAATCTGCGACGCGAGCTGTCATGCTTCTTGCGGCCGGCGAGCACGGTCCCGCGAACGTTAAGTCATTTCTGATTGCGGTCAGAGCGGTCTGATTGCTCAACACGGCCTGAAGAAAGTACTTCCGGGCCCTGCAGCCAATCATTGCAACGCGGTCGGCATGAACCTGTCCGCATTGTTACAAAAATCTTGGAGGTGCGCAGCTGGGCGCTCAGACCCTCCGCGCCTGTGGACCATTCTCGCACCGACCGCGATTGTGCAATATCGCCGCGCCGACCGCAAGAAGCATGAAACCTGAAACCTGATTCAATGAGTCAATGTGCAGCACATGGCTAATTTACATAATGTTATTTTCCCTTGAAAACACTGTGGAAAGATTTGAAGTCTGGCTAGCAAGTAGTGTTGCCAACTTGGCGACTTTCTCGCTAAATCTGGCGACTTTCCAAACCCTCTTGATGACTTTTTTTGTCAACAGCTACTAGCGACAAATCTAGCGACTTTTTCTGGTGTTATTGGAGACTTTTTTGGTGTAAGAAACTAACGTGAAAGCACGTATTGCTCTGCAGTTACTGTCCTCAACGAGCAGCGGGTGCTGCCGTGAGCCCCTCCCCCTTCCAAAAGCACTCACAAGCTGTCAGTGTAGCCTCGCGTAGCAGACCCAGCTGCAGTCAAAGCAGAGAGGAGACCCACACCACTCTGTGTCCACACTGCAACGAAGTCGCTGCTGTTCCCGCCCTGGCTTACAGAGCTACGTGTAAATGTTTCTTCACTTTCACACAAAAATAAAACACTGCATTTGACAAAGATAAAGAGATAAAGATACACTTTATTGATCCCCCATTGGGGGAATGGGGGACTCGCACAGTCTTTTGATTAAATTTGATATTCTAAGATTTAACAATACAGGACAAACATGATTTATGTAAAGTGGGTCTCAAGCAATAAAAAAAGTTCATATTTGGCAAATGGCCAATTATGCAAATTAGGCAATGATGTCATTTAGCGACTTTTAGGACAGCCAATAGCTACTTTCCTTTCTGAGGAGTTGGCAACACTGCTAGCAAGCCAGCCTTTATTTTAAACATCCAGTCTGATCATATTTACTGTTTGGTAGCCATAGGTAAAGATGTTGAGAGAAATGTGTGCTAGCTTGGAGGTAACGTCATACAGCTTTCTGGTTCATTATTATCTCAGGCAACATTAAAGTGACAGCAAATGTGACAGTGTCAACACATGTAATAAGGTAGACCAGAGGGAATATAAACTTAATGAGAATCAGCAGGAGCAAAACATCAGGTTCATATATTGATAATGTTTCATATTTTATGATAGAAGATATTTGACAATATTGTCATACTTGATGACTGATGACTGCATTATGTTCTCTCAGACACTGCTCTGAGAGCTACTTCATAGTGACTGCCCTTCACATCACCCCTTAGTAGAACATGGTACTGAACCTCACTGAAGCTTTATCAAAAAGTTAAAACAGAACATAGATATCGACAAGCAATTGTGTTTTTTCTTATTGTTTGCACTGCTTCTTTAGTTAGTCTGATTGCTAAAATCTTCTGTAAATTCACAATTTAAAGCTGATATTTAAAAAAAAAATAATAATCTTCCTGGGGGGGCATGCCCCCGGATCCCCCTAGGGAGTTTGGATTCATGTCACCTTTTTCATCCCTGATGAGTTTGCACCCCTGCCTATAATATGAGGGACAAAAAATGACTAAAGTATAAATAAATAAATGTTGGTAGAAATGCATACAATAATGTATAAATAAATAATGAAATAAATGCATCAATAAATATATAAATAAATATATAAATGCTGAAAACAATACATCATTGAATAAATAATAAATACACTTTGTTAATGAAAAAGGCTATTTATATATTTTTACATGTATTTATTCATTTATTAGCATATTTCTACAGTTATATGTATCAATGCATACATTTCCATTTATTTCCGTATTTTACATTTACACATCTATTTATTTCTGTGTCCAGGTTGTAAGAGGAAAAGTATATATGTAAATTTGCTTCTGTCTGTTTTTCAAAATTGACCAATCCTACTTCAGTAATGTTAGGACGGCCCACTTAATTTACATATTTACTTTTCCTTGTACAACAGGGACACAGAAATACATAAATAAATATATTCATATGTTTATTTATATATTCATTTTTATATGAATTGTTGCATTTATTTATGTATATATATTTATATATATATTTATTGATGCATTTATTTAATTATTTATTTATTTATACATTATTGTATGCATTTCTCCCAACATTTATTTATTTATTTATACTTTAGTCATTTTTTGTCCCTCATACTATAACAGTCAATGTTGTGTTTTGAATGTAAACATTCCAGATTGATCAAAGGAAAGAGAACATTCTAGAAAGACTTTGATGTGAACAGAATGTGTGGAATGAGTGGCTTTGATCCAAAGCTTGGTTCCATGAGAGCTGTATAAAGACAGTGACAGAAAGCAGGGTGTGCAGAAAACACAAGACTACAGACTACCCCGTCAATAGTTAGAACATGTCCCGAAGAAGCTCTAGGCTAAAATCTACTGGATACTACGACCCAGAAGGAGAACCGCAGATTTCCTACAAGGAGGAATTATCCAGGATTTTCAGGAGACACAAAGCTCCCTGTAAAGAGAGAAGAACCTCCGATAGTGATACGCACAGTGTCGAAAGCTTCGATCTTAGCATAAAGTACAGCATAGACGTTAGCGGTAAAGCAGACGAAGGCCATCTTAGCAGCACAAACAGTGCAAGACAAAGCCCCCACAACTTAAACAGCGACAGCAGCCTGAGCAGCAACACAACCATGTACAGCTACAGACACAGCAACACAGACACACTTGACAAAAACGACAGACACAGCAACACGGACACACTAAAAAAAAAAAACAGACACAGCAACACAGACAGACTTAGAAAAACCAACAGAGACAGCATGGACAGAGAAAGCCAGAGCCCCACCATGTTCAACTCAAGGAATCTTGGCTTTCTCTTCTTTGTACTGAGTCTGTGTAGTGGACTTACTTTTTACTACTTTTTTGCTACTCCAAGTGACAACCTTCAGGAGTCACAACACTCACAGTTACCTGTCTCATCAACGCCGAATAATAAGGACATGAATTCAGCATATGAAGACATGGCAGAGCAGCTGAGACGTCTACAAGATGAGCTGCAGAGTCTAAGGAAAGACATAAACACGCTGCGTCCTATAGGGAACACTTTACCAAACTTTGCTCTGCATTCACAAGGAGCCAGTATTATACACCACTTGACGTCTAAGACATATTTCTACTTGGAAAATGATCTAACATTCTTTGGGATATCATTTGGGATATCACGCTCTGTAAATCCAAACTGTATAATTCAGGGACGCTCAGAACTAGTTCCAGGAAGCTGCTGGTCGTTCAAAGGTGGGCAGGGTCATCTAGTGATCGCCCTGTCCCACCCCACTGCCATTAGTCATGTTTCACTAGGTCACATTTCAAAGACCTTGTCCCCAACTCTTACAATCACCAGTGCCCCAAAGGAGTTTACTGTCTATGGTATGGAAACTGAAGAAGATCCAGGAACCAAACTAGGAAGGTTTCTTTATGATGAAGATGGAGATCAGCTACAGACTTTCAACATCCCTAGTGGGGAAAACAAAATCTTCAAATACGTGAAGCTGCAGGTCGAGAATAATTGGGGGAATCCTGATTACTCCTGTCTGTACAGCTTCAAAGTCCATGGGAAGATGGTAGAATGAAACTCAGAGGAGGTTGACATGTAAGTCAAGGTGTCTGTGAAGTTGAATCATACTCCAAACATTTGGCAATTTAAAGAGGAATAATTCAAATTATGTGGAAGAATTTGCAGCTATGAAAATATAAGTAAATGTAGCTGATGAGGCACCTGTGCAGGGTGGTTGCGGTGGGTGGGTGGGTGGTTCCTGGGGGGAAGTATGGTGAACCTAATTAGTTCACCATATTTCCTACCAGCGGAACTTCTTCCCTGCCAGGTGAAAAGACACTGCTGGAGGCACCATGTAGATCTGAGGAGATGTGGCTGTCTTCACTGCAGTGTAAGTCATCCATCATTTGTTGGTATTTTTGTGCTGCATGTTCCGAAACACCGAGCCATAATTAGTTTGATTTGATCCTAGATTCACCTTCACAGTGGGCAGCATGGTGGCGCAATGGTTAGCACTGTAGCCTCACAGAGGTAGGACTGGTGGTGTTTCCGGCTCCATCTCCAGTTCTCTCTCTGTGTAGAGATCGCATCTCTCCATGTTAGCCTGGGTTTACTCCGGGGGCTCCGGTTTTCTCCCACAATCAATAAAATGCCCAGGTTAATTAGAAACACAAATCAATAAAGAATGAATAAATCAATGAATAATTGACTGAATTTATTTGTCTCTGCTTGTTTCATACTGAACCTAAAATTCTTATCTGCAGTAATGGTAACTTGGTATATGAACTTATATTATAAATTCACGATAATATCGACCCAATGTATTGAAATGTGGACTGCAGTATCCATTTTAAACACTAGGTGTCATGGCAACATGTGTTTGAGTGTCTGCATAGCTCTATCATCTGTGTATTCAACAACTACATGTTCGTGAAACACATTACTATCAAGTCTTAAATCAAATTTGACTTACCAAGGGTTTAGTTAAACGAACGGTGCTCTTTCGAACACAGAACACAAATCACTTCAACAACTTTTTCTCATGTAAGGTAACTCCACGCAGCCACCGTCACTCCGTTTCGTTCCAAAGAGAACTACTCTTGGAGATTCAGCTCAGACACAGAGAAATGTGGGCGGGTCTAATTTTAGATTGGCTAATTTAGTCAAAATGACATTAAGATTGACAGGTGGTTTGACCGATCACAGATGTTTATTAGCATTTAATACACAAAACAATATTTATCAAAGCACTTTTCTTATATTAAAGCTGACATTTTACAGATAATTTTAGTTTAATTGTCTTATTAATGATAACTGTTTTGATACAACTTAAATCAATTTATTACACTATTTCCAATATTTAAATAATAAAAGTGAGAAGGTAATGGCACTAGTAACCCTGGGTTACACATGGGATACGTCTGCCTGTGTTATTGGTGCTTCTAGTTTCTTTGCCAACTCTGGAGGGAAAGATGGGATGGGCAAAGGGTCAAGGAAAGCTTTAATTGCTGCATCATTTTTTTTATTTATTTTTTTATCAAATTGGGAGATGTACATGTGGGAATAAAAATCTTTAATGTATTGTTAATTTTAGTGTGGTCTATGGTGACATCTCCACTGTCTGTCTGTATTCTTGTTATATGTCGTTTAGCCCTTTGCCCTGTAGTTAATTAGCCAATAGCTTCCCAGCCTTCTCACTGTGTTCAAAGGTGCTTTTATTTTAAACAACAGATTTGGTGTTTTTTAAGTGATAAGTAGGTTGAACTTAGTCCTCAGTTCACAGATGCCATGCCAGATCTTTTTTGTTTGCTGACTGTATCAACAGGCTCAATAATACAGACTAAAACTATAAATGGTAAATGGACTTGAGCTGATATAGCACTTTTCTCATCTTCTAACTACTCAAAGCTGTTTTACACCGCAGGTCACACCTACACATTCACACACTGATGGTAGATGCTGCTATTTAAAAGTGACCATCAGAAGTAACTAATCCCATTCATGGATACAGCGGACATGTAGCTGCAAGAGCTGGGGATCGAACCCCCGACCTTCCAGTTGAGGGACGACGACGACTCTCAACTGAGCCACAGCCGCCCCGAACTATATGCACCAAGCTTTGTTCTGTGGATGGATATGATGAGATGTGGTTGTAAGATGTGTGTGGTTGTGATTTTAGGTCGGATAAGAGTTGTAATTTTCTGTTCTTCATTGCAGTGGTCTTTATGGAAACAGCAGACCAAAGAATGCTGCCTTGACCAGGACATTATAAAACATTTTTCATGCATGTGTTGGTATATTTTTGCCAGTTTGTGTGTACAAAACTTTTGTTCATTTAAAATACAAGATACTTCAATCGTGTTAGGAAACCATTTTTCTGGATTAGTCTCTTATGTGTCCTGATCTTTGTGAGGCATAATGTTAAAAAAAAGTCTTTCCACATCAACCCACATTAAATGCCTCACCAGACTGGCCCTCATTTATTCCTTTATTACTTTTTTTTATTTATTCCTGTAGACACTTTTTATGGCCTGAACAATTGAACATCACAAAATGTTCAAACCACATGACATCAGTTTTCAATGACTCAAACACCTCATCCCTTTTATTAACATCTTCCATGTCGACCTCAAAGTAGTTATACACTTTAGCTTTTCTAGTCTTCTACAATACTGAAGCTGCTTTACACCACGTGTCACATCGACCCATTCACACCACATTCACACACTGATGGCAGAGGCTGCTATTTCATCAGTATTAACTATTCTCTTCACAATAAAGTTCTTAAATGTAACAATTTATTTATGTTGATGAATTGTTTAAAGATGTATGCTGCTCCCTCTTCTTGGAATCGGTTGCAAGATACTTTAAATCTTCGGGAGCTGGTTTCCTTGAATGTTTTTAAAGGTCTTCTTAATGATCTGGAGGCAGAAACATCTGACTGTAGATGTTTTAGCTAACTCGTATTGCCCTTTTTGATCGCTTTGTTGCTGATGACTTATGACAGATTCTGATAAATGGTTCTTTTTGTGATTCCTGTATTTATGTGTTTTACGTCTGAAACCCTGTAATTGTGCTGCTGCCTGTCTTGGCCAGGACGCTCTTGTAAAAGAGATTTTTAATCTCCATGAGACTTTTTCCTGATTAAATAAAGGTTAAATAAAAATAAATAAATAAAAAGATGGGGCGCTGGTGGTGCAGCTGGTGCAGTGGTTAATGCGCGCGGCCCATGTATGGAGGCTATGGTCCTCGAAGCGGGCGGCCCAGGTTCAAATCTGGCCTGTGGCTCCTCTCCTGCATGTCAATCCCCTCTCTCTCTCTCTCTCCCTGATTTCCACAGTCCTGTCTCTCCATTGAAGGCACAAAAAGACCCCAAAAAATAAATAAAAAAAGATGCTCTATTAAATGGATGAGAATGGATGAGCTGATCTATTTAAAATTTTAAATCTATATTCTGGTATCTTTTTTTTGTAGATTTTTTTATTTCATTTTTTTATTTAAACTGTGTGACTGTGTTCACTTTTTTGTTTGCAATCTTTGCTCTCTGCTGCTGTAACACTGTAAATTTCCCAGTTGTGGGATAAATAAAGGATTATCTTATCTTATAGTGATAAAAATTGGAAAAACATTATAAACATAAAAAATGCGAAGCCAGTAATAAAATGTTGTTTAACAAAGAAAAAAAAAATGTTGATGAAGTTACTGTCACTATGTAAGTATTATAAATGAGTTGCATTACACTCCCTGTCTCTAAACTGTGTGTGTGGGAGTTGCTGTGTAGGAAGTTTAAAAACATCTGGGCAGTTTCACTGAGGTGGTAGGTGTGTTACGAGAGTGTTTGTATGAGTAATTAAAGGTATTCTGTCTCGCTGCCTTTTTCTCTGATATAAAAGACCAGATGACTGACTGATTGAAAGTAGACTAAGAGAGGGAACACACTGAGAAAGTAACTGATTCTGTTTCTGATTCTACACGAGCAAAGTCTTGATCATGAAGCTGTTCCTGTGGCTTCTGTTGCTTGGCTTTGGTATGACCTACACGGCTGCTACTGGACCAGGTAAGACACATGTCCTTAACTTTATTCTACTTCATGTTTCTAGTATTGGAAATACACATGTTGTATTTTAAAAACCCTTTAATGCCGTTCTGATTTAGTTCACTTATAGCAATACAATAATTATAAATGCCTGGATTACTGACTAACAAACTAATCTTGTCCCATATTTTAGTGAGCCTCTGCCTTAGGGTTAGACGGTATTATCTCTCAATAAGGTTGTGACATCATCATCTATTGTCAGATCATGTTTGCAATATCTTATAATAGATATTTGATATTCAGAGATGCATGTATACCTTGTCTAAAGGTGTGTGTTTGACTGATCATTGTTAGACGTCCACAGCCCACTTCTTGCTTGTTCAAACACCTTCACTGTGTTTTTTAGGCAGCTGTGTGGGTCGCTGTGGTGAGAGCTTTACCAGAGGCCAGCAGTGTACCTGTGACTTCAGCTGCCTCCAACATAATGAGTGCTGCCAGGACTTTGAGGCGACTTGCTCCACCGGTAAGACCGTCACTAGAAGAGTTTTACCGATGGATAAAAACAATGTTCTGTTCATGGTTATTAGAAATAGCTGTTACTTATAACATTACAAAAAAAGATTGCATTCAATACAAATATTCCATAAGAGTGTGAAATTTAATTATGCAACAAGTATTTTTTATTATTAATGTGTAAGTGTAAATATGAATCCTTCCTTACTCATGTCATAAAAGGAGCCAAAGACAAATAGTACAAGAAAAAAAAGCCTTTTTAACTTTTAAGAGCTGTATGTTTTTTAAAGATCTTTTATCCTCATTTTGACTACTCTTTTCTTTCCTTGACCATCTCTCTACAATAATAATAACATAAAACAGAATCCACCAATAAATAAGACAAAAAAAAACATACACCATAGAAAATCTGGTAAAGAAGAACAATAACAACTTCGAAAAGGAAAAAGGCAGTAGAAAAAAGTGACTCCTATAGTGATTAAAAGGAGAATAGTGAGATCTTCAGATAGGGAGTTCCACGGCCATCAGGCACGAACTGCAATGCTCACGTCTTATGACCAGCAGAGTTTTATGAAATACTAGTTGGGTGCTAGAGGAGCAGTCAAGCTGGCCTGGCCTTTTAAGGCTTTAAAAACAAGCAATAAGATCTTAAAATCATTTCCTGAAGTAAGGACAGGTGTGACATGTGTCACTTCTCTTGCCATGTTTTATAAGCTGTTTGGTTTTATTTGAATTGTAGTCTTTCTAGTTCTGCTTGCTGGTGACAGAATGAAGTTCATTTCAGTAGTCGAGCCTGGGTGAAAAATAATGAATTAACTTTTCTAAGTCGGCAGGAGAAAGCAAGTATTACTCTGTTCATCTGGCTTTCAAAAGAAAGCTGTGAAAGGACCTCGTGGGTTGCTCTTTGCAAACATTCTAAAATAGAGCACTCAGACTGAATGAGAGATTATTAATGAAGCTGGTACAGGAGCCAGATGGGGTAATAACAAAGACTTCAGATTGTCTAGTGTAGCTGAGTTTAAAGCGGGCATAGACTTGAGTGTCTTTAATGTAACATGTTTTCACCCAGGGGTAACATGTAAACAGTAAATGAGAGGGGGCCTAAAATACACCCCTGTACGACCCCAAAAGGAGCACAGAAGGAAAAGGCATCTCTACACATTATAGAAGACCAGTGTTTAGTGTTCCTCAAACAGCTGATCAACACATTGTGGTCCACTGTAATAAAAATGGAGTACAGCACAGAATCAGATGCAAACAGTAAATCATTGGAAACCTTGACCAGAGTTGTCTTAGTGCTGGAGCAGTACCCAGACTGAAATTCAATCATAAAATAAATCAGTTGAGTTCATTTTTTTCTAATATCTTAGATGAAACGGGAGCTGGGATCAAGAGAGGGTTTCTTTAAAAGTGTGTAAAGTGTGGCATTTTTAAAACCCCAGACGACAGACAACAGTTATTAATAGTTAAGCTTTTTTTAAACGAGTAGGATTGCAGACTGAAAGGCAGATGAATGTTTTATAAACAGTGCGTTCTTTGAGCTGCCAGAGAGATTTAGTGATGAGGGAGAGTACGAGTCAAAAGGCTACCTTAACAGTGTTCACATTTGGACAAATCTCTTTCATTTAGTGAGTGAGGTGGATGAGAAGTGGTCCACATTTCTCTGTCGAGGACACAACATCGGGCTAGACCAATCACAGATTTTACTGATTTAAACAGGATTCTGGGTTTATGACCATGATCAGTAAGAAGCTGTGAAAAATAAGTGTTCCTTCCTTTTTTGATTTTGTACTTCATATAAAGAGTTCATGAGCAGCTGTTTTTACTTTTCCCTCTTACGCTCTATACATCTTTATTTCCTGATTCAGCCACAGCAGAGAGAAAGCGTTTTGTATCTGACTCGGTTATCGAATCTAAAAGATAAGTGTGATACTGAAGAGTCCAAGGTGGAGCGGTTTTTGCTGTTAATATGACATCTGTTTAATGTAGTAAAAGCTCGACAAAAGCTTGGCACAGAGGGTACATTTAAGAGGACAAGAGTGCATCAGTGTAGGGTGTTTGGGTCAGGAGAGAGGAGTGAAGCTTTGTGGTCAAAGATGGAAAAATCCTCTATTTTCACACATAATCCACACAGAAACCATGTGAGATCACATGATCGGGTGTGTTCCCTTTGTCATGACTACGGAGCTTCAAATGTTGGGTCATGTAAAAAAAAAAAAAAAAATTTAATCTAAAAGTTTAATAAAATCAGAAGCAAGCACTGAGACTGAAGACATAAATATTTATGTCACCAATAATACAAACTTGTTGATGTCTGTTTTTTCAAGATGACTGATAAAAGACCTAAAAAAATTCTGAATAAAACGAGAAGTCACGTTAAAAATAAGACTTTTAAAATGTGGTAGATAAGAACTGTTTTTTTATGGGGGGGGGGGGGGGGGGCTGAGCTGATTATTCAACAGTAGGGGCTGAAGTGATGGTTTTTACTGTGATCAGGTTATTTTGCATGCTCCCTTTCGGGGTTCTAATAGGAGGGTTAGGGTTACCATTCAGGTGGACCTGCGTTGTCAGGGGCGGGGCTAGAGAAAAGAAGGTGGGCAGGGTCTTGCAAAGGAAAAATACCACTCAAGGTTAAAAGCAATAATAATGCTCCGATGACAATGCTCTGTTGTTCTCAGGTCAGTCCTGTAGGGGTCGCTGTGGTGAGGCATTCAGGCGCGGTCAGCTGTGTGAGTGTGACCCAGAGTGTGTCCACTACAACACCTGTTGTCATGACTACCAGGGATACTGTGGTAAGCAGATACAGTATAAAATACACTATAGTTTACTATTTCAGATACCACACTGACAGACATGCAACAAACTGACAGATTATTGGCCTGTGAGCTCTCCTCATATTCCTCATGACAACAATGATAAATGTTCTTGAGCTTTATATAGTGCTGTTCTAGTGATCTGAGAGCACATTTTACACGTCATGTCATAGTCACACAATAATGGCAGAGGTATTCATCCATCAGTATTAAAGGCTTTACATGTGATTTTTCATACTTAAATATAATATAAATCAAGTATATCCTCTGAAAATAACTCTGTGAGTCATGACTGTCTACAATGGGTGTAACACCCGAGTCCCACTGTCTGTGATGTTTTCAGAGTTTTCAGAGTCCTATCTTCACTTTGTTTACATCGTCGGGACGGCCGGCTGACTCCTCCCCTCGTATATAAAAGTTGTTTAATTGAGGGACTAGAGAAAAGAAGAATAACATACTGTACTCACTGTTTAACTGTGTTTCTAGATCACGCTCATTTCAGGTAAATTTACATGCAGTGTGAAGATACGAGCATAATAAAGATCGCTAGCATTAGCATGCTAACACAACAATGCAGCGCGAGTTGTTTTGGTTTCATGCTTGTGTTCAAGGATGACATCTGCTGGATCCAAAAATCACATATAAAGCCTTTAAAAGCTTCTGTGAGGAGGTTCTTGTTATGATTATGAAAATAACAAAAACTGAGGATCCCCTTTTCACGAAAGTTATGCACTAAGTAAAGACACTAAATAAAATTCCTGTTCTGCTCTCCACAGATACAAATGTGGCATATTCACACCCGAGGACCGTCCAGGCTCTGAGGTCTGCAGTTTCAGGTAAGAATCCACCTTTCCTTCACTACCGGTGGAGCTTTTACTTCAATGTGTTTGTGTTTGTGTGTGTAACATTTCTGCCCAAACCAAAATGTAGCCTTTTCCCCCCCATCCCTTTTATCTGCTCTTATATAGCGCCTCCAGACTTGACACTTGTTATGAATTGAGGCTATACACATAATGATTGATTGATTGATGTGTAATCAAACCTTCTAATTGGGATCATTTGTGTTTATGTATGCTAATTTACCAAGTTTTGAGAGGAACACTGAAAATAGATTAATTTGTCTCATTTGCTTTTTAAGTAATAACGATTACAAATCATTTTTGAATAAACTCAATCAGAACATTTTAAACAATGTCACAAAGTCCTACAGATATAATCAAAAAGTAAAACAAATAAAGTTAAAATACATCTCTCTCTGTTCCGTTTCACATACTTGTATGTATTTCTTGTTTTTTTTCCCACCTTCTCAGAGAAACGCAAATCAAAGAGAGGAAAGAAAAGTTCCAACAGTGAGAGTGAGGAATGGTACACAGGTTAGTTGAATTATATCCAAATATCAACTTCAAGGCTTTAAAGTGGGCAACATTGTATTTTAACATGATAATGTTAATAACTTTTGGTCTGTGTAGGATACGGGCTCCTCTTTTCTTTGTGTTGATCTTTTACACAGGGAGTGTTTTCTGATTAAAATAAATACACCTTTCTTTAGACAGTTTATACTGTCCTTACAATGAGTTGCTTATCTTCAGAGCTAGACAGTTAGCTAACAAGTGTAAGTCCTCCAAAAAATTACAAGGCGTAACTTTTCCCGTTATTTATTGAAGAATTCACAGTATTTCCGTTCTTATTTACTTTCTTTCTTTCTTGTAAAACTGTAATAAAGCACAAATTGCAAGTACAAAGTACATTAGAAACTAACAAACAGAAAATAGGGCACAAGAAACAATTAGATAACCTAACATGCTTAGTCATGCTGCTAGCTTACTGCTCTGCTAACTATCAACTTATTAAAATCCAATCGACTAAAGAAACAACTTAAAAACTTACATTCTGCCTCTGTACACCAAAGAACACAAAATAATAAATACTTATGGACAATTAGTGTCAAAGGCAACAAAGTGGAAGATCATTCTGCAGGAGGTGAAGAACCTGCTGTCTGCACTCTCCACAGCACTTAAAGGTCTCACATGCTCATACTACTCAGTTCACTTTAACAACCAGGAGGGGGCAGTGTAAAAACAAAACTTAACTCAGACAATATGAAATGTCCTTCACAAAGGGCACAACACAGTTTATCATTTTACTCACTGTGGATTATTACAAAAAGCTGTATAGTGTGTTTACATTAAATGTTTTTGACATTTAAATGAACTGTGTAGAAAAAGACCATCTTCATGCTGATGGCCTTGTTTGTTTTTTAAAGATCATAAAGAGGTATCACTATTAACTTCATCCTGATTCACCGCCACATAAAGACTCCTCACAAGGCATTTATAGACTTTTATAAAAAAAATATGTCAGAGAGATACTTGAAGACCGTGTCAAATTGGGTAGGTCAGAGTTATAAAATCATAAAATACACTTTATTGTCCGACTGGGGAAATTAGTTTTGGACTCAGGAAAAGTGTCTTTGATGTTTTCATCATTCACACAGTGTCGCCTTCTCAGGTATTTTACTCACTGACAAATGTGTCATTTCAATATTGAATACTGAATCAAACTATTTATTTTATATTTGTAATTTGATCCAGTCTTTAATCACTGAGAACACAATACTAAAGTGAATCCTTGATGGGCTGATAAATGCTTATATTGTTATTTTAAACATATTTCTTTGTTTAGCACGCAGTCACTGCTCACAGTACCCTGGGGCTCCATGTTCAAGGACATCAGGCGTCATCAAGCCATCCACTGCTAGCTCCTCTGGCCCGACCGCTCCCGCTAATCCAACCATTCCACTTCAACATGGTTTGTGATAATATTTTCATTTTATTTTTAAATCACTATTTTTCACTCCAAAGATGATTCAAACAACATGTTCTCCGATAGGTATGAGAAACATCCCTACCTTTCATGGTGGAGCTCCAGAATCACCAGCATCAGGCTCATCTCTGCCAAGCTACAACGCTCAGTCTCAGGGCAGTAGCACTCCTGTCCGTCCCTCTGCTTCAGGAGCTGATGGAGGTACACTGAACGTCCATCTGTTGATACAACCTGGGGAAGTGGCTCCATCTGCACCAAGTCAAGGTAAATCAAACATTAAAAAATGACTGCTTTCATTTCAAATACAACTTTTTTTAAAAGTTGATTGAGACATAATAATGGATTTTCTAGATATGTAGGTGCACCTAGATTTTGAAAAAGATAAATTACATGTATTATGACATCACCACTGCACAGCTCCTACATTGCACCTTTTGTACATTTTGTGTTTTCTATTTTTTCTATTTTCCATTTTTAAATTATATTTTATATATTGTAATATCTTCTTATTCTGTATTATTTAAGTTGTTGCTAGTTCTGCTTTATTTCCTTGTTAATTGTTTAACACCAATACACCAAGTCAAATGTCTTGTATGTGTAAATGTACTTGGCAATAAACCCTGATTCTGATTCTGATTCTGATAACAATGAAACGGAGTGTGTTTTGTTCCAAGATTACAGTGACCCTGCAGGCCCTGCAGACCCCAGACCCAGACCCAGCACCCTGCAGGACGTAGCGCAGGCCTTTGTTCAGTCTTTAGTGAAGGAAGACTCTGAGGGACCAGTGACAGGTAAGACAACAGTACACATGATGTGTTTATGTCTGCTTTTGACCAACTGTAGATTTACGTATCTTTACATGTACACATGACATTTTGTTTGTTTTAGTTATTCACAAATGCACAGAATTCCCACATTGTAAAAAATAAATGTAAATGGCTTTCAAATTCTTGAAGTATGGGATTCATAAAGCACATATGGGTAAAAAAGTGTTGCTTTGATCAATGAACCCATTACTAATATGTGAATAAGCTTCTGGATAACTGTTTAAACACCTTCAGTGAACAATAAACTGTGTTTGTGTGAAGGAGTCTTTGCTGATCAGAACCTCTGCAGTGACTCTCCCATCAATGGACTGACGGTGCTGAGCAATGGGACCATGCTGATATTTAAAGGTTAGAATTTGTGATGTTTTTTTGTTTTGTTCTTGTTGCACATTATTATTTCAAGTTTCTAGTGTAAGTAATGTCTAACACAATGCCGGGAAAGAAACTATGCAGTTAATCATAAGTTTTCAACAACAGAGGGGTTTTTGCAGTTATGGGATTCTAAAGAGGGCTTCAGGAGTTCTGTTGAAGCTCTCCTTTGTGTTTGCAGGTGAGCTGTTCTGGTCAGTGAATCCTGTCAGTCGCTCAGTTGGTCGTCCACAGAATATCCTGGAAAATTTAGGCGTCCCGTCTCCCATCGATACCGTCTTCACACGCTGCAACTGCAGGGGAAACACCTACATCATCAAGGTACAACTGCTGCTGGTCGTATCCCTGCTGCTGTCAACACAACCACAACGTTACCTTCAGTACTAAACCTGAACCTTCTTATGGCTAACTGTTGACAAAACTAAAGATTTAACTTGTTTTGTCTTATTTCTTTTTTGTTGTCTCCTAGTGCCCCCCTTTTTACTGTAAAGTGTCCTTGGGTATCTTGAAAGGCGCTATATAAATCCAAGCTATTATTAAAAAATTGAATTAGAATAGAATAGAATAGACTTCATTGTCATTGCACAAGAGTACAACGAAATGTACTGTGCCATGCCTGAAATATAAAAAATATAAATATATAGAATAACAACAAATATATACGTATACACACATGTATATATATATATACCTCCACAAGTACAGTAGAAAATATCCAAACACACCCATTCTGTTCTAATTCTACAAAACAAGATGTTACAGGAGCACATAGAGCGTTTATAACCTTTTAGCACATTCAGGAAAATGAGTCAAGTTATCCACCTAACATTGATTGATTCTGCACATTTGTGTAATCTAAACATATTTTTTCCTTTCATTTTAAAATCTCAATATGTTGAATTTAAGTTCTTTCATTGTTTGTCATCCAACGAATATTTGACCATTTCTCTGTCACAAGCTGCAGAGAGAGAGATCTTTCTATATAAGGGAAATTCCCTTTGCTTTCACAATACAAACTCACTTCTAAACGACCTCCACAGTATATACTGCAGTGAGTACTTTCCCTCATCATTATCCCTATCATTGCTTCAGGGAGACCAGTACTGGCTTCTGGATGAAAACATGGTGATGGAGCCGGGCTTCCCTAAACCTCTGGCCTCTGAGTTCCCAGGTCTGACAGGAAGCATCAGTGCTGCACTAGCAGCGCCTGCCACCAGGAGCAGATCTGAGACTGTGTTCTTCTTTAAGAAAGGTAATTTAAAATGACTGTTAAACGGAGAAACAGAGGTGCTAGGAGGGATTCAGATACGTGATTCCAAATCTCAAGAGCTCAAGAGGTGACTACTGACCAAAAGAACAGTGCAGATGTCAATCAATCAATCTGTATTTGTAGAGTACCAAATCAGAACGATCCATTCAAAAGGTCTAGACTGTTGTTTCAGTATATTTTTACAAAGACCCAACGAGAGTCCAACATGAGAGTCCATGAGCAAGCACTTGCAACACTTGGCAAGAAACTTCCTTTTTTTGATTTTGAAATACTTACCTATGGACATGCTTTAGTGGAGAGATGTCAGAGTGGGGCTGCTACACAGGGAGCGGTTGGGGGTTCGATGCCTTGCTCAGGGGCACCTCGGGATGATAATGACCGTTGTTGTCGTGTAGCTGTTTTTGCAGCACGTTGACAGGTATAATAGTAACTCTTCAAAATTATTTTTATTGAATTATTACACACATTAACACAAACAGATCCCCACCCCCATACAATCCCCCCCCCCTTGCTGTCATTCACGTATAAAGACTCTTTCACTACCTCGCCATATTCTGTTGACGGCTGAGATGAAAGACTAGTTGTTGAGGCACTTGGTGAAAAATAAATAAAATAAACATAAATATACACAATTAAGTATTAATAATAATATTCTGATGTATAGATAAGGTGGAATAAAAATAAAATAATAAATAAAAAGCCAGAAGCAGCACGACCAGGTCAGAAGATAGAATGTGTCGAGGCAAAGCAAATTCACTATTTAATCCTGTACATGTGTGGAGGGTTTGCCAAAGAATGTCAGGTTGATTTTCTCAAGTTTCAGGTTGATAAGTACATCCCTTATCCAATGAGAAATTGAAGGTGGGGCAGTATCCTTCCACTTCAGGAGTATCAGGCGGTGAGCCAAGAGTGGTAAAAGCTATAACTCTTTTCCCTCCGATTGGTAGCTGCGTCCCTCGGGAACTACTCCAAAAAGAGACATAAGGGGGTCCGGGTCAATTCTAACAGCCAGAATGACAGGTATAATAATAACTTAAGACTGAGAGTAATAGTTGTGGAAGTTGGAGTCAGGCAGGGCCATGGCAGCAGGCTGTCTGTAGAATCATCCAGATTCAGGGTTAATAACACTAATGGGACAAGAAGATTTAGTATTTAGTGACATGATGTTTATAACATGAATGAACACGGGGGTGCACCTCGATGTTCAGGTCTCTCAGCAGCAGTCTGAGGCCTGAGTAAGCCCTAACTACAATCTTTATCTGAAAGAAAAGTGTGAAGCCTTTAGTAGGATTAGAAATAAAATCAGGATCTTCTTATTGTTTTCTTTTACAGCCTGCTCAGTTCTGATTGTGTTCTCGGTTTGTAATTCCACAAGACTGAAAATAAACTGAAAGAGTTTGAAATGGTCTCATGACCCAAATGCAGTTGGGTGGAATTGTTTAATCTTATCTCGAGTATCAGATGGGTAAGAGGCTTTATTGAAAGGTATAGGTGGAACCTTTGAGTTAAATACTACACCCAAAAGTTAAAACTCAATGTCCAATCAGAGATGCTTCTCGTGTTAGTCAGCACCCTGAATGTGAGCATCGCTAAGCTTTTTCGATTTCATTGAAATGTCAAATGAGAGCTATACCCTTTTTGTCCACTAGGTAACGTCATGCAGAGGTTTACCTTCCCATCAGGCAGCACTCCCTCCTGCGGCAACAGACAGAGTCGTTTCTCTCTCCAGGCTGGTGAGTAACCCGTCTCAGCAGCTTGCTCAACAAATGACAAATTACTAACAAGCATTTCAGTTTTCAATTCATATCCAATTTAAAGTAAAATGTTTGTAACAAATGTTGAAATTACATTAAACATTAGAGAGTAATAACAGTTCAAATAGCTATAGAATTTGTTTCCAACTAACTAAATGTGGGAGATTTTAAATGCTGTTATTTATTTCTCTCATCCAGAAGTTCTTCTTAGTAAAGAGATCAAAATCAAATCCTCTCTGAAGGGATTCCCCATCCCGGTCACTTCTGCTCTGTCTATACCCAGTCCTCGGAGAAGTGATCCATACCAGCACTACGTCTTCTCTGGATGTAAGAACCATTCCTTCATTGTCATCAAAAATCAATGATGAACTCAATGTTCACTGAGAGAAAAGGATTAACATTTCTCCATTTTAAAGTCTTTATATGCGATTTTTTTGAAACCAAAACAACTCATGGTGCATTGTTGTGTTAGCATGCTAATGCTAGCGATCTTTATTATGCTCGTATCTTCACACTGCATGTAAATTTACCTGAAATGAGCGTGATCTAGAAACACAGTTAAGCAGTGAGTACAGTATGTTATTCTTCTTTTCTCTAGTCCCTCAATTAAACAACTTTTATACATGAGGGGAGGAGTCAGCCGGCCGTCCCGACGATGTAAACAAAGTGAAGATAGGACTCTGAAAACTCTGAAAACATCACAGACAGTGGGACTCGGGTGTTACACCCATTGTAGACAGTCATGACTCACAGAGTTATTTTCAGAGGAGATACTTGATTTATATTATATTTAAGTATGAAAAATCACATATAAAGACTGTTTTATGTTTCTTCTCCACGTTCTTTGAAAGTGAAGCTGAAATGTGTTCCTCGTCTCTCTCTACAGCTCTTTTCTTCAACATCAAGATTTCTGGTAACCTGCCAGCTCTGGCTAAACCTGACCCAGACTCAGCCTTTGCACCTCTACCCCTTTCCAGCCCTGCTGCGGCACCCAACACGGCTGCTCAGAATAGAAATCCTCCCCAACCGACCAACTCCATCAAAGTTTGGCTGCAGTGCCCATAGGAACACCCTGAAGAGGAGAAAAGAACAACTTCTGATACTTTCTGCATTGAAACTCAAATATCACAAATGTAAACTGCTTCACCCTTCATCCTGCAATAACATTGGAAATCTTTCAGCTGTAAAGAGTTTTTCTTATAAATAAAAACCTCTTTCATGAATAACTATTTCCTATTGTTGGCAGTGTGATTATTCAATCTTTAAGCTAACAAATATGTTTTTGTAATTCATTTATTTTCCATAAACATTTTTTAAAGAAAAAGTAGCCAAAAATCTAAACAATTTTCCCAGAGCCCAAGGTGATGTATTTGTCCAACAAACAATCTAAAAACTAGAAATAATCAATTCAAATAATGTAGAAGTCATTCAGTATGCATTTTTTGGGTCCACCTCAGTATACTGAACATTTCAGTATGGATACTAACTTCCGGGTTTCATGCAGTATGGATCGGATGCATCCTTTCAGGAAATGAATTGTGTTTTACCACCCACAATGCTGTGCGAAATTAAACGTAAATCGTCACTTCACGTCCGCCTCCAAATCAAAACAAACGAGCGTGGATTAATTGAATCAATTTTTAATCTAGAGTTAAAGTCCCGACTGAAATCACTACTTTAAATTAACAACAGAAAATATAACAAATGTCTGCATTATTATAAAACCTTTCTCCCTCTATTTAAATAATGATTTCACTATTTAAATGAGTCTTTATTGGTTTATTTTATATTCTGTATATTACTGTCTTTCATTTGTACTTTGCTTTATGTACTGTATGTTATTTAGTTATTTAATCTGTCTTTTACTTGATTTACATTGTGATATTGTTTTTTGTTTACCTGACTGTATATGCGCATTACTCTTCTTGAATGAAGCTAAACAAAAAAAAAAAAAAAACAACGGGTGAATGCGGCCGGTTCTGGAAACGTAAATGACGTCACTTCCTCACTGAATGAATCAGAAGAAGTAGGAACAAATATCTGCCTACTGTGCCTACTGAATAGTAGGTACTAACAGTATACAGCACGGATAGTAGGTACTGTCTACTGTCTACTGAAAGATTGAGTATGTACTTGGCAATTCAGATGCAGCCCTGGTTGTACACGTAGCATGGTGTGTCGAGTGTTTCCTAAATGACTGCTGCCACTTTTAGGCACTTTATTCACCCAAACAGGGACATGCTGGTATTGATAACAGGGAGGGGATGTGTTGATACTCATCATATCAATCAATCTACTTAGAAAAACAAAACAAAATATCCCTATTACAGATTGTGTAACTTTATTAATAAAACAAGTGTACGACCAGTTCAAAGACACAGGAAGTGAACAAACTGTCAATAGTAAAACCAGGACAGATCTAATACAGAAAAAAAACATGATTATAACATGAGATGTGAGCATTGCAAACACAAAGGGTTTATAATCCCTCACGTAGCAGGATTATTGTCTTCAACTAATCAGAAACTGTTATTTTGAAAGTCTCAACACTATGTATAAAAATCAAGGAAATAAGCAACACATTTTATAATCTTATGAAATGAGAAGCCTAAACAGTGACTGGGGATCATCATTAGTTCATGCCCCCTCTGCCCATGGCCCCTCCCCTTCCTCCACGATACATCGTTCCTGAAAGAGAAAAACGTGTTTATGGTGAATAACTGAGATGATTAAATCTCTCTGTTCATGTTATGAATCACCCCTTGTGTTTGCTGCTCTCTGTCTGTTTCACTTAAATACTCTAATCATTACCTTTTGAATGATTAGGATTTATGAATCAGATGGAGGTCTGTAGACCTGCATCGTCTTTACTGACACAGAGTCGACTGGTTCAGATACTTACCTCTGCGGCTGAACATCATCCTGGGCTCGCCCCTTCCTCCTCTGCTCCCTCTGATCAGAGGTAGAGTGGTAGGCAGGCGCCGCTGAGGAACAATGATGGTGTCTACGGATACATTGAGAGATAAGAAAGGGTATTACTAACAATAACAGGGGGGGCATACAGTACTTTTCATGTGAACAAAGAAAACTACAAACATTCATTTCAACTATGAGAATAATTTAAAAACAACAACAGGCTGCAACCCTGAGCCGAGGAATTCAAAAGGATTGTTTTTGCACATCAGAAAGGTTTTGAAGCTTCTTTCAACGTCTTAAAATGGATTGTAAATAGAGCCTAAAGGGGTTCTTTATTTTTTACCCTCTGTTCAAATAGCAGAGTTTCAATATTTATCCAGTACATGCACTAAATATGTGACATATAGAAGTGAGGAGGGTTGTCATTAATCCGGGAAACAGCATGATAGAATAACTAAAGTAGAATATGAATGCTTGTAATCATACTCAATTGAAGGGCTGACTGTTGGTTGATAAAACTTGTCACTACACTAAAAATCATTTTACTGAAATTCTTTAAATGTTCACAATGTAAGAGTACAGTGACTTGTTTTTAAAAGAGGAAGGAAATATAGAATTCACAATCTAGAAACACAGCTTCTTGGGAGGAGACAGAAGAGAAGAAGGTTGTTCAGGATTATCTGACCAACTGTTAATTTCTTACATGAATGCAGTGATTTATGACTTAATTTACCCCAAACGTTCAAGTTTTAATCTGATTTTGTAAACTGTGTAAAAACAGGGTCTAACATGATTTTGAGAAAATTCAAAGTGATTGTTTGAGAGGCTTTCAGGTGCAGCTAGTTAGCGCTGGTCGATACGACCTCAAATCAATATCACCATTAATTTAACATTTTACCTCGATTACGATTAATGAACGATTATTTGTTTTTGTTTTCTGCCCTCATAGTTCACTGACAAGGTCTCTACTGTAAATATGCTCATCTATTAAAGCTGGGATATGTTTTCTAAGGACAGAGTGCATATCTGATGAACTATTTTGTGGTTATTTATTGAATATTTCAAACTGAAATCAAAGCATCGCTTGAAATTAAAATGTTAGCTGTAGTTCATGATGAAAATCCAGCGAAGAGAGTTTAAATTCTACTTTTTAAAGACAATACATTAAAACAATAAAATACATTACCAGGTTCTTGACTAGTAGACGGTAATGATGCATCATCACTTTGCTGTCCTGTTGACTCCATGTCTGTTTGGCTCTCCAGAGATGATTCAATACCAGGACTGAACAAGAACAAGCAGTTACATTAGGCTCCATCCTCACATAAGTTACTTTTCTGGAACAATGATTTTGTTGTTATCTTCTAAGCACACACACACATGAACATATGAGGAACGGGTGTGTCAGTACACCACAGGGGTTTTCCCTTTGTGCAGCTTTAGCTCTGTTGGTGTCAGAGAGGGTTTACATTTTGTTCACCTTTCTGTTTCATGCTCCATGAAGACCTCATCTCCATCATCTCCACCAGAAGCCATCCCGGCAGTGGCAGTTACCATGGGAACTGACTGGGATGCCATGTTGTCAGCGCTGTCTGAGGGCACAGATTCTGAGAAGACCGTCACTGACAGAGACAGAGGCGACATGTGGAAGCATTTTCAATAAAAAAAACAGATACACATTGAATTTATTAATGTACAGACTGAGTGTCTTACCTGGTGCAGCCACTTGTAAAGGTGTTGTGGGGACACTCCTTCCTCCTCCATCTTCATCATGAGCAGCCAGGAACAGAGGAGACTCGTACATTCCCAGACCTGCACACACATACATTCAGTATTTAGTGTAAAAAATGAACGATAATGGAACAATCTGCGTCTGGCTCAGCTGCATGTGCTCATGGATGTTCATACCTCCTTGGGAGGCCAACTGTCCCAGGTCAGAGTGGGAGCCTGATGTCTGACTCAGCAGGTCTTCTGGAGGTCCAAACCTGAACCTGGTCGACAAACCTGCGACCTGAGGAGAACTGAAGAGATGGAAGTGGAAACATGTGAGAGGGTTTCAACGGCTCAATATATGTCAATTTTTTTTAAAAGAGGAGAACTATGAGATACTTTATTTTTAAACATGGTAACAAGAGACATCTTCAGTGTGAGCTCTGCTTCTTCTGCAGGACTGATATTTTCTATCACATCAGCAGCTGACTTGAATGACTAAGCTAGATCTTACTGTATAGCCTCTGCAAAGCCATCAGTGCGGTGTGGTACGACCAGAGTGGGAGTGCTGGGAACCATTCTGTCGTCATCATCAAAGAAATGTTGCTAGAACACAAACACAGTCATCGTCACAACAGGTGCAGAACTACATTATAAGCAACCATTTCAACTTGGACACCAAAACCAACACACACACATCCCGTCTCTTACCATACTGCCTATTCCAGGTGTTAGCTGGCGTCCCACTGATGGTCTGCGCAGCTGAGATGACTGTCTCTGCTTACAAACACATTTCACTACAGTCAGAAAGTGCTCTCTAATAAACACAATTTTAATATTCATAAAACCAAAGTCCTTCAAACATCTTGGATAATGGGTAGCAATCAATCAATCAAACTTCATTTGTATAGCACTTTTCATACAACAAATGTATCACAAAGTGCTTTGCATTTAATTAAACAGCAACAACCCCCCCCCCCCAACCCACAATCCAAAAACTATCATTTATTCTAAAGGAGGAAACACAGGAGGTTCAAAATGTAATAAAACTAGATGAAATGAGATTCAGTTAAAAGCTCTACTAAAAAGGTCTTAAGCGATAACCCATTCATCAGGAGCACGCTGTGTGTGTGTTGTGTGAGTACCTGTGTGTGTGGGGGTCCCAGCTCCGGAGCGGCTGGTTGAATATGGAGCCGTGGGGGGAGGGGGTGTGGGGGCCTGCGTGGGTGGTGCAGGCGGGGGGTGAGAGAGGAGGGGGAGAGCACAGAGGATGGGGTTGGGGTTGGGGGGAGGTGTAAAGTTTCTCTTTGAGGGTCGGGCTCTGATGCTGTACTGTTGCTGCCTTCACCTGGAAGAGGAAAGTAAAAGTCACATGAGGCGTTTTTTTTAACATGAGGAGCGGTGAAAACAAACGTAGACTACAGGGGGGCTTACTGCTGTGTGACGGCTCAGAGGGGCGCTGGGAGCCTGAAGACGCTCCACATGTATTGGTCTCAGCCTCTGGGGCTTCCGATGGTTCCTCCTCTTCTGCATTCCCGCTCTCCTCCTTAGCGTCCTCCTGTCGCACCATTCCGCTGTCACAAGCATCGTCGTCATCTTCATCATCGTCATATTCTTCCACATACTGATCCAAAGACAGAAATCTGGTTAATTTACTCAAAAAGGCAAAAGATCAAATCTTAAAGCATTTAGAGACAGCACCTCATCTACTTCTTCCTCGTCGTCGTCGTCCTCCTCATCTTCCTCTTCCCCGTCGTCCTCCTCCTGCTTCTCCTCCCCTTCTCTGCTCTCACGGCTCTCACTGTCTGTGTCGATCACGATGACAGACACGACCTGAGAGGACATCTGATGAGAGGCGTCCATTTGGGACACGACTTCTTCCTCTGTGTCTTCATCGACTCCAGGAAATCCCTGTTCAGGAAGCGCCTGCATTGCAAAAATATACCCATTATCAAATGTTTTACCCAACAGAAGGTGCTTTTATTACTTTGAGCAATACAATCACATTTCACAAAAAATATCCTGTGTTTTCCTGGCAATGGAAAGTACTCAAAAAACTGATTTTAGTCTGACAGACTGTAGATGAAGATAGATCTTTTCATCAGAGGCTACACACCAATTTATTCTAGGTCAGCCTTTCCCAAACTTAAGACTGCTGCGGCCCGCTTTGAAAAACAAAATGACTCTGGGGCCCATTATAAAAAAAATTTATGACTACATCTATAACTTTCAGTAAGGGTAAATTATTGAACATTACAACATGATCGTAGATAGACACAAAAGTTTACTCAACAATATGTCTATGAATAGTCATGACACGCCTTACTAATCACTTAAAGGGTTGACTCATGGTAAATCATCATTATTGTGATATTTCTTTTATTTTAAATTGGTGGAGGGCTTTTCACGGCCCACCTGCAGTACCCACACGACCCACAAGGGGGCCGCGGACCACACTTTGGAAAAGCACTGTTGGAGGAAACATATTTTGCTTGCCATAACATATTTTTACAAGTTATTACAAGATTCCTTCAAAAACAGTGATGAAATACAGAGTGAATGGTCCTCAATCCATTTGAACTATATTTATAATCTGAGGCCAATATGAAACTTCAGACACAAAAAAAACAATAATATGTAAAGTTACAGTTACAATGTTAAATTTACCTTTGGCTAAATGTTGTGATTCTTTCAGATCTTAAAACATGATCTATGGCTGTACTCCGAAGAGAGGGAACCTTGGATGGTAGAGAATTTGGGAGATCTCCAACTGATTCAAATTAACCTCTGATGTTTATTTACAGAAGGATAAGGTTTGATGAGCTTCAATCCAACAAGAATGTTTTTACTGTTGTGGATTGCAAGTAGACTAAAAGAAAAATACAAAAAAGCAATCCATTAACTGACACTTAGGGCACGGTCACACTGGCCATCCGTACCGTGCCCAAGCACGCTTCAACCCTAAAGTAAAGTTTGTTTGGCCAGTGTGACCGCTCCGTGCCGTGCTCAGGCACGGTACACTTCCTTGGCTTTGGTACACTTCATGCACGATCACGCGGGTACACAATGCTGACAGCCTTCATTATGGAGAAATCCAGAGTTTCATGGCATAACTCTCTCTCTCTGAGACGCTGAAACTGAACACGCTTCATAATAATGTGTTGTTTTACGACGTTATGTACAAGAGGTAATTGTGCTTAGGCACAGTTAGTCCTGTGCAGTGTGACTGCGGGCCGTGCAGGCCAGCGTGGGAGTGGCGCAGCGGGGGGCCAATCGTGCTCGAGTACAGCACGGTACGAATGGCCAGTGTGACCGCGCCCTTAATGTCTTACACGTACGTAGATTTAAAAGACGCTAGTCAGCAGTAATCAGAATCAGATTTATTGGCCAGGTATGCTGAAACACACGAGGAATTTAACTTAGGTAAACTGCGCTATCTTTTTGTACAAAGGTATAACATTAAATATCAACAATAAAAACAAAAATAAACAAATAAGCAAAGACTGATGTGTACAAGGCTAAATAGGATAATATAAGACAATAGTGCAGTGGTGAATGAAGTAAACATGAGGTAGTTTTTACACTATTTAGATTAAAAAGTGTGTGTATATGATCATTTAAATTAGTTAATAAGTAAGTGTGAGCGCTCTGAATCACATTACACTTCCTTATCCCTGGCACAAGCACAAGCACGGGCATGAGACGTGGACAGCCTTCATTATGGAGAAATCCCAGAGTGTTCTGTCTGTATCTGACTAACATGACTCACAATAAGCCTCAAAGTCAGTAAAGTAGCGTTCATGTTCTCTGTGTTCTTCTCTCATCTCAGATCACACCTACCCGTTTACACACAGATGGCGGCAGTGGCTGTGTAAAGTGAACATCAGTATTAAATAATCCAAAGCCCAAGACCACCACCGGACACCAGATCGACCCCCAGCCTTCTAGTTGAGAGACGACAGACTCTACCACTGACCCACAGCCGCCCTAACCTTTCCCCATGTGTGGTGTCATAAACTTCTTGCAGCAGGACTCTGATTTTCAAGTCTGCCCCCTCTTCCCCCTCCTTAGTCACTGATTGGTAACCAACCTGATTGTCATCAGTTGAATCATGTTGCTCTCCCTCTTCACTCAGCTCTCCTTCCATCTGAAATGAAACAAAGAGCAGTAATCATGTGAAGTTATAATGAATGGATTAAAAGACAAACACATAAAAATACATTCTATAAAGTCTGGAATATAAGAGTGCATTTTATACTGGTGTATTGGTCGCACCAGTGTATCAGACACAGCCAACTTTTTACATCACAAATAGGTAAGTGGGTCACACCGGATTTTAGGGAAAAAATAAAACAGTGACATAAAAACAAACTTATACAAAAGACAAAGTTTGCTAAGTACAGCAGCTTCTGGGAGCAACAATGTAATGTTGGCCCTCTTATTCAGGAAACATTCACCTCATTATACCATGCTTAGTAACACTTCTGAATTGTAATACATGAAATACAGGAAGAAATACAGGCAGACAACAAATCAATCATTAAAGGCAGAGTCCCTTTTACTAGACTTGTCCAACTGCACTTCTGAACATTAAAGGAGCAATATGTAAAATATCTACTGAAATAAATAGATGACCTTACATTATAATCATACACTAAAGAACCATGGTTTGTTGAAACACTGGCTTCTCTGACAGCTGTTTGTGCATTAAAGTACCTGTTCTTTATACTTTTACTCAAATGCTTCACATCACATTATAACTACTCTCCCAAAACCAGTAGGACATAAATGCTGTCAGAATGTCAAGCTTGGGGAAGAAAAATCAGGGGGAGCAATTTTGAGACATTCAGTTTCCAATGATCACAAGAGAGAGTGAAAAGCTGTGAACATGAAGCTCCAACTGATTGTAAAAGTTACTTCTTCATCGATACCTATTACTTTTCTTCCCAAGATGATGAAGATGAAGGCTAAAGAAACTTGTACCTCAGTGATTGTCAGGTTGTTGTTTCTGGTTTTAAAGATGGAAATGAATAGTAGTACCTCTGCACTGTCTCAAGTAAGGTTTTAAACCACATGCCTGTAACAAAAACAATATGTAAGCTGATGTGCTGCCACAGCCTAAAAATCCAAAAGGCCTGCAGGCCTGATTATTTTGACAGGGGGTCTCCCTTTGGTCTATCTCTCTCCCTCAGGGAAGCATGTAGGCATGGACTCGCTGTCCCACAGAACATCAAATAAGTCATTCACTAGAGCCTAACTTTGCATATAATAAAACATACAGGTTTTAAATGAACAATGTTATGCTCAAAAATAAATAAGACCCTGTCTCATATTGAACAGAAGTGAGAGGGTTAAGTCAGCACGAGAGCGCAGCGTATTGTGTGTATGTGGAGCTCCTGCAACATTAAAACACAACATGGATTTACAGACTGGGACACCATTACAACACTGTCGCAGAATCTATATGAATGTACACAGACACAAGTTAAAACACTTCAGTGAAAAAAGGCAGTCTGAAAGGGGCTTTGGGGGGGGTGCCTTCATAAACAGAAGTATATGTGTTACAGATCTCAGTTAAAATTAATTAAAGTACTGATGGTTCTAAGATTAAAAAGGCGATTAAATTAAATTATATCGGTGGCTCTAAAGATATCCGATTATCCAACAAAAGGTGCTCTTTGTGACTGCAATGGGAACTTAAAAGCCAAATTGAAGAATATTTTGGGCAAAGGGGCGGCTGGGGCTCAGTTGGTAAAATCGAATCAGCCCAAAAAAAAAAGGCAGACGGAGCCGGACACACAGCAAAAACTAGGGCGCTGACCACTGTCCAACTACTGTAGGACCGACGGACGACGATCTCCTTGGTGTGTCAGGGCCTTAAAAGCACTTTGAGTAGTCAGAAGACTAGAAAAGCGCTACATAAAGCTCAAGTCCGTTTAGCATCTTTGTTAGGGTTTACCTGCAGTTCCATTGTTGGTTTCAGTCGTAGTTTTTTATTGAATGGATGCGTGTGTGAACTCTCTGGTCTTCTATCCTCCTCCTCTTCCTCCTCCTCTCTCTCTCGCTTTGATCCAACTTAAAAAATCAGGAGATAAAAAGGATACCAGGATATAAGTGAACATGATTAAACAGTTGGTGGTACGCTGGTTTTCAGTAAGGCATCAACAGTGAATCAAAACGTAGTGATCTTGGCTTCATAGGTTAAAAAACAACATGTAGAAAAGTTTTACATATTTCTGTTGAGAGAAATCTGATATTTGAGGAAACATAAAAAAGGTCACACATTTTTGTGTTCTTTTGATTTTGAACGCTTCTCTGAACTTGCACCATAAATTTGTCCAATGGTGAAGTGTTCAATCACTTCAGAGAGAAGATCTTCAAACATTCAAATAGCATGAGACACATTTTAGGATTAAACAACCAATAAACAATCATGTGAAAGTTTACAATGTTAATAATAACAATGATCTGTTAAAACACACTGCGCTGTACTGTGATAACCCTACAGTAATGCACAGTGAGTTATTAATGATTTACAATTTAATACATTTTAAATATTAGGGGGGGATATAGTACAATTTCTATGGCCGGTTTGTGGGCGCTGCCATCACTTTACCTCAAACCCTGCTATGTGCCCCCGCTGATGAAGCAAGGGGGCAATTAAAGGTTAAGTGTCTTGGCCAAGGACACATCGGACATGTTAGCTGAGGATCGATTTGGACAACATCCTGCTCACCTGTTCCAATCTGAGACGAGGAAGTAGATGGTCGCTCTGCCTCCATACTGGTTCCTGCATCCTGGTTGGCTGCCTGCTGCTGGGTGGGCTGTACAAAAGCTGTGGCCTGGGTGCTGGTTGGCTGAGTTAGTGATACAGGTGTGTTTACTGAAATGGAGCCAGTAGAGTGTACAGAGGCTCCTGAACATATCAGCGCTGTAGAGAGACACAAACCAAGACTTGACACATGTATGATTTGACAATCAGCATAAACACTAACTGTCTATCAGTTGCATGCTGTGCAATTTACACCTGGACCTTCACTGTTGTCCTAATGCAACCAAATCACCACGGTTACCTGATTATGAGGTCACAGCTATCACCTGATCGTATTCATAATGACACTGTAACCTTGACAAGTTAAATAACATGATGTAACACGTGGCTAAACACGAGGCCTACAAATACACCGACCACAGATACATAAAAATACAAATAAAACCAATAAACCAAACATAAAGTGCACCACATTTTGTTATGTTACATCCTTATTCCAAAATGGAAAACAAAGTATTGAGCAAAGGCTGCGAATACTTACGTATATGTTATATAGTCGTTCTTTATTTTTTTATTTTTTCACTTTGTCATTATGGGGTATTATGTGTAGAATTTTTAGAAAAAAAAAATGTAATCAATTTTTAGTTTAAAGTCTTTATATGTGATTTTTCATACTTAAATATAATAGAAATCAAGTATGTCCTCTGAAAATAACTCTGTGAGTCATGACTGTCTACAATGGGTGTAACACCCGAGTCCCACTGTCTGTGATGTTTTCAGAGTCCTATCTTCACTTTGTTTACATCATTGGGACGGCCGGCTGACTCCTCCCCTCGTGTATAAAAGTTGTTTAATTGAGGGACTAGAGAAAAGAAGAATAACATACTGTACTCACTGCTTAACTGTGTTTCTAGATCACGCTCATTTCAGGTAAATTTACATGCAGTGTGAAGATACGAGCATAATAAAGATCGCTAGCATTAGCATGCTAACACAACAATGCAGCACGAGTTGTTTTGGTTTCATGCTGGTGCTCAAGGGCGACATCTGCTGGATCAAAAAATCACATATAAAGCCTTTAAAAGTTTCTGTGAGGAGGTTCTTGTTATGATTATGAAAATAACAAAAACTGAGGATCCCCTTTTCATGGAAGTTATGCAATCATGGGACATTTACCCCAAGAGACTAAGGAGAGCCAGTGTGTACTATAGACTTGTGTCTCTGCAAGCTAAAAGAGCAATTGCTATAGGATGGAAAATGTGAGCAAACCAAGCATGAACAAATGCTTGAAAATCTAAAATACATTAAAAAAGGAAAGTTCTGAAAAAATATTGGGGAGCCTAATGGAGCTTCTTAAATTACATTTTGGTGATATCACAAAAATATGACTGTGTTGGGTTTTCTGTAAAAATAGAAATCCACTTGTTTGTCAAATCAATTATAAAATTTTAGAATTTTAAAAAAAAGAGAAGGCCAACAGCAATATATTGACATGATGATAAATGATAATCTATCTACTTGTTCTAATTCTATGTTTGATATCTCTCTCTCTCTCTTGCTCTCACCTTCCTGGCTGTCGGTCTGGGTCGTTGGCATGACAGTGGCGGTAGGTGTTGGGACAGGGACTGTTGCCGGGGTGACCATGGGCCGGATACTTGCACGAGGTGTAGCCTTACTACCCGGGGCGGGACTTGGCTTGTTGCTAGGAGATGGAGTGCTCGGGGTGGGGCGGATATTGGCTGTTGGAGGGTCAGACGAGCTGGAGCTGTCAAAGAAAGCATCAAGACATTTTAAAGTTACTTACGTTAATATACTTGAATGTTTTTGTGATCTGATTGGTTATGACTGACAGAGTTTCCAGGGGTTGACTTTATGTGTCTGCTTTCATCCATTACCTTCCCCTGTCTTGGGCAGGACTCTTCAAAGATATGGGTCTCTGGTCTGAAGATCTGGGCTGGTCCCCAACCTAAAAGAAGATACTGGTTTGTTATATTGCAATGAGAAGACAAAACACTGCTACTCAGAGAGTAAGTCATGCAGCACAGTAAGCTATTTCTTTTTAAGCCCCGTTTCCACCAGGCAGTACCGTTCAGTTAGGTACCCATTTATTGACGTTTCCACCGTCAGAAGTTGGGAATGGTACCAAAATAAGGGACCTGTCCTACGTTTTTGGTACCCTTCTCGGAATCAGAATCAGATTTATTGTCCAGGTATGCTTACACACAAGGAATTGAACTGTGCTCTCTTATGTACAGGTACAACATTAAACATCAACAATAAACATAATAAGAAAAGACTAATATTTACATGACTAAATATGAAACAGTGCAGTGGTGAATAGTGCAAAAAGATGCTGAAGTAACATGATTTAAAAAAAATGATTTTTACCTTTTATTCGTGAAATAACAAAACAAATAGTGACACAAAGGACAAAACGGGGAGGACAATTGTACAGGCACACAGAGAGAAAAAAGAAATTAAAACAAAACAAGTAACATGATAAGTAAAATGTAGTTATGTGACAGATGGGTCAATTAAGATGTCAATTACAGTATTTACATAAATAAGTGTGTATATTAATCATTTAAATTAAATAATATATATACATATATGTATATTCACAGTGATGGTTCTGTTGGGGTTCCAAAGGTACCAATCAGAGCCTAAAGGGTAATTTTGTTTACCTGTTCTTCTTCTTTGTTGAACTTAATTAACAGCGGGCTACTCTGTGAGACATCATAGCAGCCCAACACAATTACATAGCTGACGCGGCTTACACTCTGCTTAACAAATAAGAGTACGGTTGGCTGTGGAAACGCAAGCAAGTTCAGCGTTTACCGTACCAAAATGACCCAAACTGTAGTGAACCAAACCGGACTGCTCAGTGGAAAACGGGGCGTTAAGAGACTTTCGTTACATTATTTAGAAAAAAGTTAATTGTAGTTATAGTTAAACAATAAAGTAAAAAAAAAGTTCAAGAATAACATCAAACCTTTCTTAAAAGGTCATAACATTTCAAGAGGGTGGAAATGTTCTTTGGAAAAACAAACACTAAAATAAAATAAACAAAGCAATCAAAAACAAATGTAATGTATGTTCTTGTAGAGGACCGGTGTTAAGATTTGACATCTACAGAGAAAGGATTAAAACACAATAGTCAGATTCTGGTTGTGTTTTCTATTCTTTATCATGTCCGCAGGTAAGATGAGCGTGTACCTTGGCTCCGCTGGTGTCCTGTAGCTCCTCTTTGGGCTCAGAGTGAACTTGTGTCTCTCTCAGTTCCTTTAACTCTCTGTCCATCCGTAGAAGTCGTCCTTCATACTGAGACTTGAGAGCATTCATTCTAACCTCCATTTCCTCCTTATTTTGTTTCAGTTCTTCCATCTCCTTACTCTGCTGCTCCTTGGAACCTAGAAGATATGGACGTCTTAGTTTCTTTGTTTGCTGTGTTTTGGTAGCATGTCTGTGTATCATAGTGAAACTTACTCAAAAGCTGATTGATTTTTGCCTTGGCACTCATCATGACCTTCTTAGTCTTCTCCTCTTTTTCAGCTGTCTGCTGTCTGAGCTGCTCCTCTCTGTTCTTGCCCTCGGACAGCTGTAGGGAAACGACACAGCACTATTTCAGCTATAGTGAATGATATTTAAGGACTAGGGACAGAAAAAAAACCAAACAAACAGAAAGATGAAACCGTGCCAGTGAGAGTGAGCTTTGCATCGATTAGCGTGACGCTTTTGAACAGTTGACCGTTAATTAATATACATTAAAAGAAGAATATACAACTTTTTGATCCAGCAGATGTCGCCCTTGAGCACCAGCATGAAACCAAAACAACTCGCGCTGCATTGTTGTGTTAGCATGCTAATGCTAGCGATCTTTATTATGCTCGTATCTTCACACTGCATGTAAATTTACCTGAAATGAGCGTGATCTAGAAACACAGTTAAGCAGTGAGTACAAACTACTCAACTAGAGGTCATTGCATCCAGTCGGCCACTTCTTTTTTTCAATATACAAAATGTTTGCTCAGGGCTCTAAACAGCTGTTACTTTTTTTCCATATGTATAAATGTGTATATACACACACAACCCCATTTCCTAACATGTTGTCACTCATGTAAAAACAAAAACAGAATATGTGGATTTTCAAAAAAATTAAAAAGACAACATATGTTAAATGGTAAATGGACTTGAGCTTATAAAGCGCTTTGCTAGTCTTCTGACTACTCACAGTGCTTTCACACCGCATGTCACATCCACCCATTCATACCCATTGACACATTGATGGCAGAGGTTGCTATCATATAAAACGTGGAAACTGAGAAATGTCACTGTTTGTCAAAAATGATGTGCTCGTTTTGAATTTGCTGCCAGCAACACCTTCAGAAAGGTTGTGACAGTGTTTACAATATACTGGAAAAGTTGTGTACCTCTTGTCTGAGTTTTGTCAGTTCCTCCTGTAGCTCCTTGTTAGCCTCACTAGCAACGTTAGCATTATTGGCCTGGATGGATTGGGAGCTCTGGCTCTGGTTGGCCTGTGTAGCTTGGATAGCTTGATTAGCCTGGTTAGCTTCTGTTAGCTGCTCCTGCAGACGCTGAATGTCTGCGTCACGTTCACCAATGACCTTAAAAAGCAGAAATAGTAAAAAAACAAAAAAGTTATTTACTGTTACCTGAGAGATTTAGGGAGAAAGAAGGCATAGTACATGAATAAATAAAAGAATTAGGGTAAGGATAGAAGAGTCAGGTAGGATTGGGAACATTTATTTAGGAAGAAATATTTGTAGAGTTACACAATCTGCAGTGTTCAATCAAGTATCCATGATAATTCAAAATCAGTCCATGTGAATGCCTTTCCTCAGAAAATCTCCAAATTAAATATCAGCATTTTTGCAGATTAAGCTTAACCCATAGTAGCTAGTTCCTTCAATCATGCATTATGTAGATAAAGTATGTTATATAGGAAGCATTACAATGATGCTTAAGAAAACAACAATACAACAGGTATGAAGATAACTAAAAAGATATTCAGTCTGAAGCTTTTCCAAACCTTCTGCACGCTGTCCAGAGAGCCTTGAAGCTCAGTCACCTAAAAAGGTGAACAATGGTGCACTGATTAGCAAACAGCAGTATTACACAAGTATTACACAGAGGTTTAAATATCAGCAAGCGAGGTATCATAAATATACAGATGCACTTGGGGTGTTCAGTATGGTCTAGATCTGGGTTTTTTTAAACTATGGATTTGTATTATTATTGTTTCAAAGTGTTTTATAGTCTCTGACTGTTAAACATGTGAGGCCCTTCATTTAACCATTAGGTTATTTTTTTATTCAACGTAAATGTGCCTCGTATTCTGTCTCAGTGGCACTGCGAGCAAAAACTCCTTTCCAGTCTTACCGAGAGGCAATCTGTTAGAAATGTGTAAACAGAAAAGTCATGTTTAGAAACATTTATTTTTTAAATAATTCTTCTTGGGGGTGTCTGTGTTTTATAGACAGATTTTAAGGGGGGTGGGGGGTCTGCGGGCAAAAATGAGTAAGAAAAACAAATATATGGAAGAACATAACTAAAAAAATAAGATATATTGTAACTACCAATTAAGTAGTCTGTAATTTAATCTTTTACATTTTATGATTAATTTGTTTATAGATCAAATTGGAAATTGGACAGGAAGCTGCATTCAGCCCTTGCAGCCTCAGTGTCTGTTCTGTGAAAACGTATATGATTTCTAAATTGAATAATGTTTTAAAGTAATAATGAACATTGGAATAAGTATTGAATTAAAGTAAATAAATAGAGTAAACACCTTGTTCTCTGCTTGAGAAAGGGCACTCTTGAGGTTGCTGACTTCTTGGTTGTGGCTCTGTTGACTGCTTTGCTGGGTCTGCTGTAGCTCCTTCTGATTAGCAAGGTTCTTCTGCAGAGCTTCTTTAGCCTGCTGGAGCTCCCTCTGGAGCTGCTGGATCTGGTTCTGGCGGGCTTGAACTTGAGACTGAATTGATTTTAACTGGTTCTGTACCTTTAAATGTAGAAGGTGTTTAGTCAGTGGTCGGTTGATAGTTCTGAAATGACTGTGACATTTGATCCAATGGCAATAAACATTTTAAGTACCTAAGATGATAACAATTGATTTCAACACAAGTAATGAACGTCTTTATCAGGTGTTGTAGTTGTGGTTCTTACTGTACTTCTTACCTGCTGGCTGCTGATCTTGTTTTGCTGAAGCTCCTTCTGACTCTGGGTCAGCTGGTTCTGATTCTGTTGAAGTTGAGTCTTGGTCTGGGACAACTGGGACTGAACCTTGAAGAGCAAAGATGTGAAAAAAAAAAGTCAACTTATTTTTTATTTCAATTTTTGGCACAGTACAGAATAAAAAAATAGCATAAAAACAAAAAAAAAAATACATAGAAAATAAAAGCAGAAAAACACACATACGAGACACCCTGCCCTAAAGATAAAAGTTCTTTTTTTTTTTTTGCATTAGCAACGTCATGGCTGGACTCCATCTCTTAGTGAATTTGTGTTTTTGAAGCCTCACTGAGTGTGTTATTTGTTCCATTTCATATATGTCCCACAATGTCTGTATCCATAAGTCATAGGTGGGGTGGGGGGTTGGGCTTCAGCCAATTCAGCGTGATACATTTCGCTGCTGCTGTAGACAGAATATGAAGTAAATCATTTTGGCTCCTTCCCCCTATAAAAGATGTAAAAATTGATCAATTATGTTTTTCCACTGATTTTTAAATCTCCCTTTCCTGTTTTTTTCTGGCTGAATCTATTGACATCTAAGACTTTAACATCAAAAGCTCTATAAAATAAATAACAGCAATTGTGGGCTGGCTGACTTGTAATGCTCGACGAACTGACATTTTTTAAATTTTTCTGCCCTATGTCTTTTTATCTGTTGTGTTTTTTTGTCCACTGCTGTAAATCAAATTCCCCTTCCAGGGACGATAAAGGTCTGAAGTGAACTGGACTGAACTGGTGTCAGAGTACCTCTGTCAGCTGGTTCTGGTTCTGTGATAATTGGTTTTGAATCTCCTGGAACTTTTCTTTGGCTTGCTGGTTTTCCTTCTTGGCCTGCTCCAGCTCCTTCTGGGATTTCTGGACCTGTGTGAAAAAACAACAACAACCTTTATAAGTTGAACATCCTGTTACAAAGATATGATTACTTCAAAACAAGAACATTGCACACACAGATGTATTTAATACAATCTTGGTTGAAAAATACTGTATTTGATATTTCAGATGCAAATATTGTGCGATGACTCAAATCATGATAAAGACAACAAAACAAGAAACAAGCATTGGCCATAAATATTACAAATATTCATTCAATAACAAAAAGCAACAAGATAGAAATTTCTATTGTGAAAATCTATCAACATCGCTCTACAGTGTGAACTAACAGGCAATATTAGTAAGCGGGGGTGATGTTGATTACATAATGAAGCATCATGGGAAAGTTGTAAGCATCAAATTACAATATAACTCAGTTTAAATATGTACTATAAATACAGTGTGGGCGGTAACGCATTACTAGTAACGTGTTACAGTAATAATATTACTTTTACTAGTAACGAGTAGTGTAACGAATTACTAATGAAATTCCAGTAATAATATTACAGCTACTCACGCAAAAAATAACTTGTTACTACCTTACTGTTGTTGTTATTACCCCACTTCTAATTTAAAATGCAACAATCCCCAGATTAATTTCATCGCGCACGTCAGCCATGCAGGAAGGTAGCGAGCATCATGGTTGCCAGGTTTGCAGTTTTTCTGTGGAATTGGGCTTCACTTTAGGAGCTGCCGCAGGTAGTTTTTTTTTGGCCATTGGGCTTATTTTGTCAGTTGTTGTTGCACATACCTGGCAACGCTGATGGAAGCGCTTATGTTTACATTCAGTGGCTGGAAATATTCCCATTACTTTAGTTTTCTTGAGAGGAAAGATCGTTGTCAGATGTAGATTGTGTCCCGGTAACAGGTCTCTTTCTACTGCAAAAAACACGACCTCAAACCTCTTGCACAACAACGTGAAGCTCCTGTAAATAAACCCCACCAACGAGTCCTGTGCGGCCGCGGAGGATAGCTGTAGCCCTACAATCTAAACAACCAAGATTGGATTTTAATCTTGGACAGCTACAAGCGAAAAAGAACTAATGAAACGAAAAGTAATATAACAAGTAGTGTAACATATTACTGCTGGCAGGGAGTAATAAGTGAAGTAATTATATTACTTTTAAAAAGAGTAATGAGTAATATATTCATTTTCTTCAGTAACGAGCCCAACACTGTATATATACCCCCCCCCCCCATCTGATAAAGTTGTTTTTTTTCCCCTGGTATCTGAGATATTCATAAAATGTTGTAGGCGAGGCTAATACGTCTTCCAGTTCTCCTGCTCACCTCCTCGTCTTTATTCTGAACCTCGTTTTTCAGCGTGTTGAGCTCCTCTCTGGCCTTGTTGAGATCCTCCTGGGTTTTAGTCACTTCCTGAAAAAAAAACACACCCACAAAAAATGTCATTTTTTCCATACTTAACCCGATTGGCTCCACAAGCCGCTAACTTAGACCAATGTATAAATCAGTCCCACCGTGTCGTGCTGAACTTTGAGCTCTTCATACTGGGTCTTGTAGCGTCGTCCAATCTTCTTGACCTGGTTGATAGTCTTCATCTTCTCCAGAATATCACCGGTTTTGGTTTCCATGTCTTTCTTTAGCGAGTCGCGCTCTGACGTCAGACGGGCGACAGAGTCTCTGAAGGCTTGCAGCTGGGACTGAGCAGAGTTACTGCTCACATTGGATCTAATGCACAGATACAAAAATCTCACTGAGTTTATTTGAATCAATCTGCCTTGAAACAAAACAGCCGTTTGTAATTGCTCCTCTGATTAATTTATGGTTTAAGGTCAGGCACAAACAAAAGGATAATTATAGTCAGTCTGGATTCATTTACTGTGCTAATGTTTTTTTGTGTTTTGATCAAATCTGGGCATGTCAGTGTCATGCTATGTTTTTTTTTTTGCTTTCAACCTGAGCTCATGTGCGTCTGAGTAGGTGCTCTACCTTGTCAGTTCAATCTTTAGCTTGGCTGTTTCCTCAGCGAGCTGTGCGACACGTCTCTGCTGAGCTTCTCTCTCAGAGGCAAATTTCTGTCTCTCCTCATCATTGCCATCTTTTTGCTGACTGATCAGTTGCTGCACGGGGACATTAAGCCAAGTTTAAATGAAACACACAACGAAGATACAACTGTGAAAAAGAGGATAACCTGAAATATTCAAATACTATTCAAATAGAAAGTAAGATTTATTTATTTCTTTAAAGTGCATCTGTAGTACAATTGAGAAATAAAATTCATAAACGCAGGTATACAAAAGGCAGGTTTGTGAGTTTATACAAACAGTGAAAGTACCTGTGCTTTGGCTTTCCAACGCTTTAGGTCATCCTCTAGTATCTTCTTATCAGCACACAGAGAGCCATTTTTTTCTGACAGCTGAGACATAGAGTGGTGTAGAGGACCAATGTCTGACTGCAGCTTCATAACCTGACGGAGGCCGAAGAAAACAGAAGAGGAGGCATGTTGTGAGCTTAACAGAAGATTAAGAACATTGAAGGGAAATGTCCTCTTCTACTGACTTTATTCTATGTTTTGGTCCGACCTGCTCTAGTTATATTCATTGGTGAAACAGCAACGCTCTTTTCAATACCCAAAAATCACGAGAACGCACAAAATGTAAAGTACCGGTGCATCGGAGCAGTAAAACTCACTGGGTAGCCATTACCTGATGCATCAAAGAGTTTTTAAAAATCAAAACAGACGGTCAAATAAACATTTCTTTTTAGCTGTATTTAAAGAACTTTGCCCGAGGATCAGACCCTGTGTGAGGGACCATGGTGAAAATGGAATTGAAGTTCCTGAAGTGTAAACACCAGGCATAAAATGAGACCTCAAATCTTTACAAAAGTTTGCAAAACAACAGTTATTAAAGCCTATTTTTTACATTTATCTTAATAAAACCTACAAATAGATAACACAAATTGTAAGTTACAAGCTTTAAAAGTAAAACTTATATGGACAGATATTAGTCCTCCTTGAAAAATCTTTATCCTGAATGAGCTTCAGCCGCTTAATGAAAGCAAAATGCATGGATTGATCAAGTGACTGAACCCTCAGACATACTGTAGCGACACTTAAAACCAGTAAGAGAAACAAGAGGACAAACATTCAAATGTAAAACTTGGAGTTTACTTTAGCCTGAGCTTGCTTCAGCTCTTGTTCCAGTTTATCTCTGTCCATTTTCAGCATCCTGTTGGTTTCTTGAAGGGCACCTATCGTCTGCATCTTCTTCAGCTGTTCCTCCTGCTGCGCCAGCGTCTTTGCTGTAGCCTGAGCCGAGGAAGTCGTTTAAACAGACACCAATTATCAAACAGAGCTTTTTATTTTCAAATTGCTGGTGGCTACCAATCATAAAACAGTAAACTGTCCAAATCCCCTGAATTTCATTGCCCATCCTTACTTAAGTCACTTTTTTCCATACCTGCATTTTCTCCCTCTCAGTGTTCAGAGCTTCCTTAAGCTCCTTCACTTCTCTGTCCTGGTGTTCCACTCGCTGTTTGAGACGAAGAGCTTCTCCCTCTGTTGCCTCAAATTGAGCGATGGCGATGTCTTTCTCCCGTCGCACAAACCTATAACACATAAATATGCAGAGCCACAGCTTATCCATTTACAATAAGTTCACACTGGGATACAGAGTGCATATATGGAAAATGTAGTTTAAAAAATAATTAAAGTTTTCATCCATTTCTACAAAACGGTGCGTTTCTGTGTGAAGGGAAAAGACAAAGACATTACCTGAGTATTTCAAGTATCTGTTCAGTGGTCTTCCCTTCCTCGTTGAACGACAGGTCAAGCTGCTGTGATTGTTGTTGTTGTTGCGTCTGACGACTCCTGGTGGACACTTCATCAATCTGTTGGTGCAGGAGCGCATTCTGCTTTCTTAGGTCTTCACAGACACGACTCTTGTTGGCGAGATCCACCTGAAGGAGAGCCGTCCCGTTATGACCAATCAGAGAGGCAAGACATTTTCAAGAGCAGGGTTTCACCTTGCTAAGGTTCTGGGGTCTGATTTATTAAAACATGAGAGTTCTCCCAAATGACTGTACAAACGTACCAGGGACCTGGCTGCTGAGCACAGAGCTGTCAATCAGACTGGAGAGCAGCCAGTGTTTGTACTGGGAGATTTTAACAGGTGTGGCATAACCCCACATCTGCCCAATATGTAGCAATATGTCACAACCACCACCAGAATATCTAGTCCAGAAAAAAAATTATTTTCTTACAAGGAGACAAGCTCAGGGTGAAGGAATTAGAGAAAGAGTTCAGAAGGATGGCTAGGCTGGCTAAGATCATCTACAGAAACAAGTAGGAGCGCAAATTAACCTGTGGAAATGCAAGGGAGGCGTGGCAGGGTTTAAACATCATGATGGGCAGAGCCCCTAAACCTGCCTCCTTTGCAGAGCAGCTCAACACCTTCTTCACCCGGTCTAACAGCAGCAGCACACCAACCAACTGGATCTGCTCCACCCACAAAGCCCTCCCTGTTGATGAAAACAGGCCACTACACCCCCTTAAATCATGTTGCAGACAACTTTTCGCTGTTAATATTTAGTTTTCTACTTTTGATGTCTTTGTGAAATCTCAATTCAACACTTTTTGCTGCTCTGATGTTCAACAATATTATCCTTGTCTTTGCATTAATTTAGGACACCCTGATCTAAAAATTACAATAAACAATGTAGGCTCAATCTAATAGTTTTGTTATAAGTCTACACTAATATAACTAAAGTAGAAGAATCTAGGCTACATAAATATTTTTACAGAATGCATTAGCTACAAAAAAAAAGCCGTTCCCACAAGATACAGCTGAGTAACCATGGTAACACACAGTTCCTGTTTCCACCTGAGAGAGGGAAGTTTGTCCCAAAGCTTGCCGCTGTATTTCTACCCTACACCTTGATGAAGGGGACTTCATTCAGCTGAGAGTGTGACTTCTGATGGAGTGCACTCCGTCAAGTGTGTAGGGGTTGGTTTGAAAAAGGGCCGTAGTGACCTCCATCCTCCACAGAGTCAACCCCCACAAGGCCCCCGACAGGCTTAGAGGCAGGGTGCTCAAGGACTGCTCTACCCAGTTAGGTGGGGTTCTCATCAGACTGTTCCAGCACCTGTTGGATTCTGGGTGTGTCCCCAACCAGTGGAAGGAAGCCACAATAATCCTTATCCCCAAAAAGACACATGCTAGGGACCATAAGGACTACAGACCAGTGCCCCTGAACTAGAGTGCTCACATCAGCCAGCAGTCGCTCTCACTCTACGATATTATTAATCAAAAGTCTGCACTCTGACTAATTATGAGGATATATAGGCCATAGTCGTCCTACCTTCATCTGTCTCTCCACTGTGTTCCAGGTTGCACTTTTCTCCTGCAGGAGCCCCGACGACTTGTTCAGTTGATCTTCTAACTCCCTCTTCCGCGCTGCTTCTTGTTGGAAACCTTTCTTCAGCTCTTGCAAAGCTTCAACGTCAGCAGCGTGAAGCATCAGCTCCCGCTCATACTTAGCCTGTGCTTCTCCAGCTAGCTTTGTCTGGGTGGTAGACAGAGGGGGGGAATAGTTAAGGCAAATATGTTTATGCTGCTGCTTGCAGATTAATAGGAGTATGATGCTCTGAATGATATGCATGCTTACTGGGGATAAACACAATTATAAGGGTTTTAGTGTATATGAATGAACCTGCAGCAGGCTGTCCTGTATGGCTTTTTGCTCCAGTGTGACAGCAGCAGCAGCTCTCTCCAGTGCCTCCTGCTGCTCTGCCTGGCTGGCCTTCAGAATGCGTTGCAGCTCCAACACCTGGAGAAGATGGCAGGGAAAATAAGTTCAGACACTGGGTTCTCAATACTGTGTAGGCTGAAAGGCTGGTGCAAGGGTGCACTGATGTTTAAGTGCAACTGAAGTAGCTGGTTAACAGTCATATCACAGAGCGCGGAGAAACAGTTAGGCTGCTATCTGCATAGTTTGCACAGTTAAGATTTGCACATTGGACGGCGACACACAGAACCCTTTTAACAAGCATCTCCAATTGAGGCTCGACTGTTGTGATAATGGAATCGAGAATGAAATGAGGTTATGTAACGGCAGGAGGCGATGATATCAGTGAGGTCCAGACCTCGGTTGTTTAAACAATTTTTGTTTGTAAAGTCATCACAGATGTTGTCTGTTTACAAAAAGCAGGTAAAAGACCTTACTCGTTGCTTTATTAAAAAGGCCCAACGTTAATTGCTAATTGATTCCTATTAATTTTAATTTAACTTACAGCTGCTTTAAGTTATTTAAGGTCCTAAATTATATTGTAAAAACTGATTGTATTTGTGTCCCTCCACCTCAAAACCTTCATAATGAAAGACGCGACAACTGTTTAAACAATGGACCCATTTCTGCTGCAAATGTTTCATTGTAAAAAAGTGTGCAACAGGCTTACTTGTTTTTCAACCACATCGACAGCCTTTCTGCTCTCGTTTTGCGCCTGTTGCTTCATTTTCTCAGCTTCTGAAATCCTCTCCTCCAGCTGCTGCTGCACCTCCTCATACTCCTTCAGACGGATCTCCAGAGGTAAGCGAGACTAAACAACAGGGAATGATCACTTGACACGTGTGGATGGGTGTGCATGATTTGAAAAAAGAGTGGATTGTAGGAGAGGAAAACAGATATGAGGGGGGGGACTCTGATCCCCCCCTTACTTAATAACTTATATTAAAACATTTGACCTGTACCTCCTTTTCTTTCTTCAGACTGTCTTCCAAAGCCAGTACCACAGCCTTGTACTGCTCTACATAAGCAGTGGCATTCTTCAGTTGCTCTGCTAGTTCACTTTTTTGTTCCTCAGCAGTACGCAGACAACCTTTCACGTCTACAAGCTCCTTTTCTGATTGGCTGGCCTGCAGGGAGGCTGTTGGCACTGGAGAGCATACTGAGAGCATGGACATATTAAATAACATATTACATCCTTATCCAACATATCATTCATCAATATATTCTACATGTTTATACATCTCAGGATTTCAGAGGTCTGACACTTGTTGAAGTTCTTATTATTGGTCCAAATAAAAAATAAAAAAGGTCTTGGCTCCTGTACTGCCGATTACCTCTCATTGGTGCTTTGAGGCTTGACGCTCTAGAAGCTGGAGTAGCCGTGTTGCTCGAGGTGTTAACAGCATCAGAGGGTGAAGCAGAGGACAGTTGGGCTTTCAGTCCAGCAAGCTGCTGCTCAGAGGAACGCAAAAGATCCCTGGTCTTCTGCTGCAATGTGTTCTGGGTCTCCAGCTGTTTCTTAGCTTCTAACAACTTAGCCTGGTGAGGAGGTGGAAGTTATAGTTGGATGAGGAGAATTTATAAAACGAGATCACAAGCTGTGTCAGACAACACGAAGGACTGAACGTAATTACATAACTATGTACTCAACATACATCCATGGTGCGCCCCAGGGTGTGTCTCTCTGCGACTTCCTGGTCCAGCCTGATCTTCATTGAAGCCAGTTCTGCTTCCAGCTGCTCTATCTTGCTGTTTAATCGCTGCCGTGTGTCTGTCTCAGTACGCTCCATCGTCAACTACATCAATGTGAGAGAAAAGTCCATATCATTTATTTCCTTATAAAAGACAGAAACTGCAAGTAAACAGTAGACAATAACAAGATATGGATCAACAGATACTGTTCATTTGGCTACATATTATATCTAGTGTGGAAAAAGTACCATGGTCTTAAATCTTTATCTATTAAAGAGGACATATTATCCCCCTTCTCCACCTTTTCAAACAGTCCCCTGTGGTCTAAATGCAGTTTAGCAGTCAAAATTAGCTGAATAAAACAACATATTACTCTATGCATAAATGTTACCTGAATCGTCTTGAGGTTGGTGAGCAGAAGGTTCTGGTTCCGCTGCTCTGTCAGTATGGCTTCCTTCTCTCGACTGAGGCGACTCTCGGCTTGTCTTAGCATGTCTCTCTCTTTAGTCAGATTCTCTACACGCACCTTTCACAAGAGACAATAGCGAGGTGATGTTCAGCTCAAAGTTTTAATAAATCCAACAAGTATATATGCTTCATGGAGTGGTGTAAAGGCAGCTCTAAAAGAGGTAAGAGTACAGCGCATCATTCACTCTAAACTATGTCCAATAGGGGACAAACAAAGACGCTGCAATATGCTGAAAATCTTTTTAGTATTTAACACAAAATGCATGTCATAGGATTTCTAAACGACTTAAGGCTGAAATTATATTATCAAACTTAATGACCGCTGCTGTCTGCCTCCATGTCATGTCTTGTATGTGCTTTCAATGTGGCCTCTGTGATTATTCTTTTCCCTTGTTGCCTCAGTATTGTCTTTATTGCATGAACTGCTTTGATTGTGCTTTGTTTGTGCCTGCTCCAATTGTGTGTGAATATTTAAAAAATGAAAGAAGATACTTTCTCCAACTTTCAGTCAATTTGTAACGTTGTCTCACAGAATTTATAGAGTTGATACCTTTCCAACATCATATGTAAATGTGAAATGTATGTCTCTTTTCCTTCTGCTTAGGCCTGTTGTAATTATAAATGTAATGTATTTTAAATCTTAACGATTGCGTTTTAGGTTGCTTACTGACAACTGGCCGGGGACTACAGCTGGAAATGAGCCGTAAAGGCTAAAGCTGCTTCTTTTACTGTACAGTTAATTAAAGGGGACTGTCCACAAAACAATAAACTAAACTAATACTGTTTGTCTGTCTTCATTTCATTGTTCTCTACCAGTTGTTTGTGTGTGTGTGAAGTTTTAGCCTCATGTTCCTTCAGTTTTAACATCCTCCTACACATACCTCACTTCTCTAATGACTTTTTCTCTTTTAAAGACTCAGTTACCCTGTAGAAATCCAGCTACAGATTTTTGTGTTTGGATTTTTTCTGTTGTCTGCGGAAATCCAAAGGAGACACAAAATCAATGAAGAGCCGTGACTTGTTTTCCCCTCTGGTTTTGATGGGCCTTATCTGTGCCCCGTCTTAATAGGCCCTGAATCAGTGCTCATTTGCCACAGTCCTAGAGCAATAAAGGGTTAAATGTTAAAAGGACTTGAGTTTGTATAGTGCTTTTTTCTAGTCTTCTGACTACTCAAATCGCTTTTACACCGCGGGTCACACCTACACATTCACACACTGATGGTAGAGGCTGCAGAGTAAAGTGACCATCAGAAGTAACTAATCTATTCATACACAGGCACATGCCACCGACGAGGCAGAGGGAGTAACTTGGAAAAAGTGTTGCATGTTGCTGAAGGAGCTGGGGATCGAACCCCCAACCTTACGATTGAGAGACAACCGACTCTACCAAGTGAGCCCCAGCTGCCCCAAATGGTACACTGTTTTAAATTCCCTACCACGATGCACAACAAGAACATGTTAAAAAAAATGAAAGAAGATACTTTGTCCAACTTTCAGTCAATGTGTAACGAATTTATAGAGTTGATACCTTTCCAACATCATATGTAAACGTGGAATGATATATAGCTTCCCTTCTTTCTCACCTCTTCAAGTGCAAGTTTTTCTTTAGCCTGTCCCAGGTCCTGGCTCATCGTGTGGATGATGTGCTCGTGTCGCTGGGCAGTTGCAGCCATTTTTTGATTCTTATCCTGAAGTGCAGAGATTTCTCTGCGGTAGGCGGAGACAGTCTCCTGGAGCATCTCGTGCCTGAGAATCAAAGAGACGACCAGAACAAACACAGACTTTAAAAATACATCGATCTTCAAATCCTGAAATAGGGAACAAGAAAAAAAGCACCAGGAGTGGTCTAACTGACCTCTTATTGCTGAACTCTAGTTGAGAGTTCAGCTTGGCATGGCTTGTGCGAAGTCCAGACAGCTGGTTCTGCAGTCTGTCATTTGTCTCATTCAACATACTGTCATTCTCCGCCTTCTCTTTCTTATACGAAGTGAAGGCATCATTCAGCTGGAAGCGCGCACACACACACACACACACACACACAAACACAGAAATTTGAGATTTTTCACTCAATTTATACGAGGATGTGAAGAAATTGAGATTTAAGGGTGTTTGTAAACGCTTGCGCATACCTGTTTTAAAGCAGCTTTAGCCTGGGCAGTCTGTGCTGAGTCAGCAGCTGCAGCTCTTTGAGGAGTAGAGCGAGTAGCCGGGACCGTGGGCCTGACGCAGGCGGTGTGGGATAAAGAGTCCGGACCTGCAGATACACACAAAGGGCTCTTATTCTGTTAACATCATTGCACTGTCAAAGTAAAATAAAGTCACAGAGACGTCGGCCTCTTTGTGTCACCTTGAGGAGGCAGGCTGTAGCCGGTGCTCTGCGTCAGCAAGGCTTTGTACATGTCTCTCTGTCTGCTGTTGGAGTCAGCCAGTTGTTTCTGTTGGTTCCTCTGCTCCCTCAGCTGCTCCACCTCCTTCTGAAGCTTACTCACACGTCCCTCTAAATCTGACACCCTGAAGGAAACCAAACACATTTGTAATCATTATCAATGATACAATAGAGCTGCACCTGAGCTTATATAAATGAATTGGCTTGTTCAGTAAAAAGAGTCACAGCTTCGTCCACAGGATAGTAAGTTACTCTAGTTAAGGAGAGTTATAGTAACTTTCAGTAAACCAGTTGTTTTAATAAAAATAAGGATGTTAGAACTAATTTTTGTGTAAAGTGTAAAAAGTTTAAATAGAAAATGTGACTTTTAATGTTTGTAGAGCTGATAACAGCGACACAAACACACAACTTTTGCTCTGACATCTCCCTCTAATGAGTACTATAATATTAATTATATGATTTAATAATGGGTGCATGTTAAAGGTTTGTATGGTAACTTGGGTTCGCTTAAGTTGATTAATTTCCTGAAGTGAAGGGTCGCTGGTTCAAGTCCCGGTGCGGATCAAGTCTGGAAATTGGTCCGGTAGCTGGAGAGGTGCCAGTTCACCTCTTGAGCACTGCCGAGGTGCCCTTGAGCAAGGCACCGTACCCCCCCCCCCCCCCCCCCCCCCAACCAGCTCAGGAGCTCTCTGTGGGCAGCCTCCTCTGACATCTCTGTATTAGTGAATGTCCATAGGATCCTGTTTGTGTGTGTGTGTGTGTGCGCATGTATTTCAGCCTATGTTTGTGTAGCATGTTCAACAACAGAGTGTAAAATGTAATTTCACCTCGTGGGATTAATAAAGAATATATTTATCTTAATTCTTAGATACTGACAAAGACAGTACTTCCTAAATACTAAAGACATTTGGAGTTCCCACTCTTTTCCCCAGATCATTTCCAGGACTTTTCCAGGACATTTTTTTGTTAAAATGTAGGTTTAGATCAATCCCATACACCAATATGTTTCTTTATGTGGAAGTCTGATTCAAAAACTCTTACACACTTATTAATGACGAAATGGCGGTTTAATAATAAAAATTTGTCTTTATGTTTCCTAACTCTCAAACATGTGATGGTTATCCCACCATCATTTCATGAAAAACAAAAAACAACATACCATATTATTGCTCTCTCTTTATCCCACTGAAACTAAAACTAAATAGAAATTCCTTTCTTCTTTGCACCTATCACTTTTCTTTAACCTTTGGATTTTGGACCTGGGTATGACTTGTACAGAAACAGTCAGTTGGAAACATTACCGCTCAGATGTGTGCTGTCTCTGCTGTTGGTCCTTCTCCTCCTCCAGCTCCCTCAGCCTCCTCTGAAGGTTTTGGTTCTGACTCTGCATCTCATTCACACTGCGGAAGGTCAGCTGGCATGAACTGATGACCTCGCTGGTGCTGGAAATGTTGGCTGAGCTGCCGTCTTCCCTTGTCACCTGATTACCTCTGGCTTCCTCCAACTCCACCAGCAGAGTACACACCTAGATACAAGAAACATTAATGACTGGGAGCACTTGCATCCATGTTTAGGGTCCTCCTGTTATTCTCTTATTTTTTCATTATTACTAAAACATTTTAACAATCCTGTTCACCTTTTTGTTGAGTACCTTAAAGAGATAAAGATATCACTGAGAACTCCTTTTTAACTTAAGTTCCTCCTAGAAACCGATGGCTGAACTTGTTAAATAACCCACAAAGACAGAATAAAGAGTATGTATTAAATAAATTGATTTAATTAAAACCAACAGACAACCTTTCTCTGTAGATATCAATATCTTCACACAGCACACCTGAGCAACATGTGACTAATGCTGTCACATGTCGAGTTTGCCTACAAAAGCAAGCCCATGATAGGATTGTCTTCCATAAAAGTTTTGTAAAGGAAGTTGAGGATTTCTGTATCTCTTGTCATGCTGCATGTCTTCTGTCTTATACCCCTTTTGCACACACAGTTTCTCCTGAACATTCCCCGCCATCGTCTGTGTGAGCTTCTGAAAACTTGAATTAGCAATATAGTATAAAATACATGTTCGTATGTATTTGTCCATATGTTCCGTTTTGAGTAAAACATCAAATAAATGTTGCATGTTGAACTCAAAATCAATAAAATAGTGAATTTAAAGTTTGAGAATAAAATGTTTTAAAATATCAAATGGAACTTGCTTTTGTAGTTTGCAGCAAACACTTAAGGGTCAGTTTATTTTGAACCTGTTACGGAGACAGTCTGTATGTTTTGTGTGTTTTTTGTGTGTGTGTAGGAACCTGTGCAGATGTGTCCTCGAGCTGTCTCTCTGCCCTTAACTTTTCTCTCTCCATGGCTTCACAGCCCTGCTTGGCCTCTTCTTTGTCTTTCTGCAAACTGTAGATCTCCTAATGAGAAAAATTTAACAGAATACACTTTTTAACAACAGAATGTGCGGTTATATGAAATAAAAATAAATGTACTTGATAAAACACTAGAATGACCACTCACACTTCGAGCCAGTTCCAGTTTGTTACACAGCGAGGCCATGGATCTCTGCATGCTCTCATACTCCTCCCGCTGACGTTTGAGAACAGGAGCCTTGGACTCCACCTCCTGGACGATCTCATCCAGCACTCTGCTCACTCTCCTGACTTCCTGTTTCTCAAGCTGAAGCTGCGTCTGACACTCTGCGTATGCATTGTATAGCTAAACACCAAGACAGAGGACAAAGAATCAACACATGCTACAACAACCTAAATCAAGCAGACTACTGTTACTTTACCTTCATTATAAGTACTACGCGAGCTTCAGTCAGCCAGATTCTGTTTTTAAATTCAGAATACTGGGGTTTTTTCTTTTTAACAGCTAACTGCCACTTTTTTTATTTTTATTACTGACCATTTTCAGAGGACATCTTTCTAAATGTTTCTTCTTACTAATACTTTTTTTAATAACATTTTTGGGGAAATTGCATTTTTTTTCATTCCAAGAACAAACCTTGTGAGAACAATTGTAAACAGTGTACATCAGCCAAAAAACTATCAGTCATATTATATAATTACTAACGTTGTATGTTATTTTGTGATTAATTTTGAAGCTTCTGAAGAGACAATTAGTTTCCTGTAGTTAAGAAAGCCTTGTGTGATATCTGGACAATACATACATTACCATTTGTAAACACAACTGTTTGCAGGATGCATAGCAATAAGGTAAGGGATGAGTAGCTATGAGATTAACAATGTGACACAAAGGCTTAGGTTATAGGTTACAGTAATGTCTGTGTGCAGCTGTATCTTAAAATGTAATTAATCATTGAAGCTATACTAACTCGGAGGAAAAGGATCAGTGACTCACCGATGCTTTATCTATTCTTGCTTGTTCATTGTCTTTTTCCAATCCAGCCCTGAACAAGCGTGCCTAGACTTCTCTCATAATGCCTTTTAAGTGGCAATGCACTACTCTAAACAGAAGGTTTAAATACCATAGGGTCTGTTGCTTTGGAAGAGAAAACTGACAAAAAATACATCCCAGCAGATGTGGTATCAATATGAAAGCTTTACTATGCCTTAAAGGGTGAAAGTGTTGAGTGTGAGTGCTGCAGGAGGTCTTACAGCCCCAGAGTTAGTTATGCCAAACAAAGTAAAAGAAGCCGATTACAGTTTAAAGTTTTCTAATCTTAATTTGATCACTTGTTGTTATGCATGTGTGTAAACTTACATCAAAGAACTTCATGCCAGGCTTGACGATAGCAGCAATGGCAGCTGCTGTTGGACACATAGAGTTCAACTGCTCCTCAGACAGAGAGGGGACACCTAGAGCCATACATGAACAAAAAGGTGTGTCCAGTCATATCTTTACACATACCAAATACACATACAGTGAGGTCAAAGTGTCTGAGACCATGACTCAAGTTTAGGGTTGCAAAATTCAGGGAACTTTCCATGGGAATTAACGGGAATAAACCGGGAATTTACTAAATTGAAGGTTGGCCCTTAACAGGTAAATTAAATATAGTTGGGGAAAATATATTTTAGCATAATCTTGACTAAAACAACCAGATGTCATGCCAGTCCACTTGACTATATCTGCTATTCCACAATCACATGCACATAGCACACTGCTTACTGCAGGGCTATTGAGGCCACGCCCCCTACATGCACTGTGCATTCCTCCATCACATGCACACGTCATGATTTTAAATCGTAGTATTTTGCATGGATGTCTGCTCATGACAAAACTAAATGTTTAGATTTATGCTTGAATATGATACAGTTCAATTAAATTAACCTCAATTTCCCATTCATTCCAATGGAAAGTTTCCGATTTGGAATATTTACAAAATTCCCCAGCTTAACTTCCCATGGAAAGCTTCCCTCCTTTGAAACCCTAATCAAGTTTCCTTTGTACTTTACTTGTTGTGTTAGGCACAACATTCATTCTAAATGATAATATTAGCCCAACCACTGTAAATATAAGTATTTGAGAAATGCACGTTGATTTCAGAGAATCTTAGGATTCATTTGTTTCTTCAGTCTCTTTAACAAAAGTATGTAATCGAGCTGGCAACGTCTCCACTGATTTGATGAAGAGTGGCATTATAACATGTGAAAAACTGGCTAATTAAACTAATATTTTCCTGATCAACCTTTGCATAATAGATTATCACCTCCCGTTTTCATGTCACTTCCTTTTTTCAGTATGCTTAATTATATTTTGACCAGGATATTTTCAGTCTTTTTGATCCAACTTTACGTGAACACACACACTTTACAAATATGAGAATACATTGTGCTGAAATCACAGGACAGTTGTGTGTGTGTGTGTGTGTGTGTGTGTGTGTGTGTGTGTGTATTGTTTGTTCTTACAGCCTTGTTTGCTAGCCGCCTTCATCGTGGAATTTTCCAGTTCTTTCTCCATTTTCTTGATCTTTTCTCTTAGCTCTGCCTCAAGTCGCACTTTGAGTTCTTCTCCCTCTGACACCTTCTTCTCAAGAGCCTTGTTAGCTATAAAGACAGATCACTCAAACAGGTCAACACGTACTTATTAGATGGAAACATACACACAATATGATTTTAAAAAGAAAAAAGACAGTTTATAATGTAAAGGGGGAGTACAGTTTTATCAGAATCCTCATTGGACAGGTGGTTTTGTGATGGAAGCTGAGAGGGGTGAGCATGAGGCCAGTGAAAAGTGAGGCAGGACACTGCTCTCTGATGATGTCAGTGAAGTTGGTTAAACAATATTTAACCAGAAGGTGTTAACTTTCTAAAACAACCTGCTCTGATGCCATGTGAGACACCCGGGGGGGGGGGGGGGGGGGGGGGGGTTCTGGGTTTATATCTGCATAAAAGTGGCATGCATCATTTTACTTTCCCCGACCTGTTACATCACAACATGGATGATGTAACAGGTTTAACATCAGACACGTGTAGGTGTGTGGCAGGGCTGGACCGTATAAATGTCAATAGGCCCAAGCTTAATCCTTTTGAACAATTAGGATTTAGAAATCCTGTAAATCATCCAAGGACAAAACATTGAGAGGGAGCAATCAGCCATGATATTTAAAAGCTGTATCAACATGTGGCATGTGTGAAGGAGGATGATGATGATATTACCTTCCCCTGTGTTTTTAACCAGTTTGCTGAGCTCCTCCACAGCTCTGCTCAGTTCTTGGTTCTTTGTCTCCATTTCTGTCGCTGACCCCTTCAGGAAGAATAAAGATGTTACATACAGTCTACCTGCTGGGTTGCAACATGACAGGACAATGGCTGAGTTTAACTCTTACCTTGTAGAGCGACGATAACTTGACGTGAGCATTGAGCTCATTGCGGTATTTCTCCTCCATGGCACTGTGCTCATCTTTAGCCTACAAAGACATCATGTGCATATAATGTGCAAATATTAACAAAAAAATATGAACACACCAAAAAGTGAAATGTTAATTTCTAAAGCAACTGTTGGGGTTCTTATATCTTCAATAACTTAGTGAACCTGAGGCTTAAATGTAGGTTGTTTAGAAGTCTCTGACTACTGTAAATTCAAACTTCATTATTATCTTACAGTTTAGGGTCTTCACAGTGGTGGGAGAATCCTCAGCTGTATTTTAGAGATGTCGACAATAATCATTTACACATGGCTGCAAACATTACGTGTGTGTTTTATTACCTGTTTCAGTTTATTGTTGAGGTCTGCTGCTCTTTTGTTTTGATTTTCACTGGTATCCTTCAGAGAAGTCAGCTGACTTTCAAGTCTTCTCACCTGTAAGAGTGAAGTTATTCAAACACTATTAGAACTAAAGATTTAGACACAGATTCATCCAATTCTTCATAAAATATGGACACACACACACACGCACACGCACACGCACACTGTCCTGTGCACAGCGAGATTAATCCAGCACACAGCAGGATTGTTCAGACTGACTTTACATTTGAATGCATAAAAACTCAAATGTTTTCATTGCTTTTTAGACTCATTCAACTTTGAAGTGCTGTTCCCTGGATTGCTCTTATCTTAAAGGGATACTCTAGTTGAGGCTGTTGGAGGAACAGGCAGCGGCTGTGCATTCTGGGAGTTGTTGTCTTTCATCCACGAGCCAAAAACACACTTTCTGCCTTTTCTCGGTCAAGAAGGAAATTTACATTTCTATTTTATGACCCAATTACAATACAGATTCATGTTTCAACTGGTGAAGTATCCCTTTAATGTTTTTGCTTTTAAAAAGTTTTTTCAGTCAAATCAGAGTACAACGATCTAGAATAGTGAAAGCTGAAACTGGTCAACGTTTGATGTAGTCTGTGACAGACTTTGGCAGACCTGATTGGACTAAACAGTTCTTGCTAAGGTAAATCATATATCTGGTCTGGCTGACAGACAGACAGTGTGAAGCCCAAATTACATTTTGTTCACATGGAGAAGAAGAACACACAAAGTGTCACAATTGATTTCATGTAACTGATTGAAACATGAATACTCAATGTGTGCATATTGTTTGAGTCTCACCTGCTCCTTGCTGTTCTTCAGATTACCCTTTAGCTCCAGTATCTCTTTGCCTTTCTCTCTATTACTGTACAACAGTTCCTCTGTTTTTTTCTTCAGCTCTGAAGTTAACCACTCGATCTTCTTCTCCAGCAGCTCTTTCTCCTGCTCCATGCGCTTCTCTCGGTGCTACAACATACAGAGGCAGGACATGTAACCAAAAAAGCATATTAGCAACTTAGCGTACTGAGGTTCTGTGCCAACTGGATCAGTCAAGAACCAAACACAGATTCAGAATTTTTTTACCCTGCTTTAGTAAATAATTTCGTGGCCGATGTAATAAACATGCAGTTTTCACATGAATATGTTAAAAGTTGAAACACTGGAAAAATACCATTGAAAGCAAACATACTGAAATATTAGCCAAGAATTTGTAATCATATGTGCCATCATTGGAGAAGCAGGAAAAGGCTATAAAGAATACACAAACATTACCTGCACAGACGCCTCAGATGACTGTATATCATCCAGTTTTAACTGCAGCTCCAACTTGACTTTGCTGGTTTCTGTCAGCTTCTCGTTCAGACGCTTCACGTCCTCTGTAAACAAACATCACATACAGGAAGTTTAGAAAAAACATCAGAAATCATAATCTGATTAATGTACATATATATATATATATATGTAAAGCCACCTGAGGTCAATTATGATCATTTATAAATTATAATTGTCTCAACTTTTTGGTTTTGCACTAATTAGGATACTGAAACAAACTAGGATAATGTATGTTTTAATCCAAACAGATCCAATGTCCATGGCCTCATTCAGAAAAATCTTCTTAATAATAAGAGTTAAGGTAAGTAGCTCAACATCATCAATGTTCTCTAATGTGGGATTTGTTGTTGCATGTAAACAGAATCCATACACACAGTATTTCAAGTGTTTACTTGGGCACACTTTTTGCATCTAATTAAATTGAATTCTGGTTTTGAATTTGATTGAATTCTGCAGTTGTGTTTAAAGAAATGTTATCTTGATGATGTTAATTAAATCGTTTAATTAATCTCAAGAAATAAATTCCTGACTAAGGAAAATAAAAAGTCTCTAACAGGTTTAGCTTAATTTTTTAAAATGTTATTTTATTCATTTCAAGTGTCTCAAAGATTGTGGCCAGAGATCATGCTGTCTGTAGGAGAATTTGGCTTTTTGTTCTTGCTCTTCCAGGTTGTCTTCAGATATCTGACCTGCAGCAGTGTAACAGATCCACCACTCTATTTGGCCTTAAACTGGAGATAAAACAAACCCCTGTTTTCACTGCTTCAGGATATTCTTTGGGATGGCTTATCATTGTTTACAGATTATACAAAAACATTAATTATTTCTACATGCAGGCCATGGGTTTTCTATGTTTGTAGTCCAAGTAGTATAAACAAATGCTGAATCTTAAGGCTAACTTAAGACAGGAACCCTTCAAGTCATTTTTCTTACAGGCAAGACCCTACTGACCAAAAAACAAATATTGGAATGTTTCTCCTCCTATTATTTCGCTCGCTCCTTAAGTTGGGACGTTAAGAAAGGAAGATTCTGAAAACAGCAAAAAATTAACTTTAAGATGATAACGTGTGATGTAACAAAGAGTTCTGTGCTTGGGCTGTGTGTGTGTGTGTGTATCTTATATCTTACCAGAAAGGTTTTCCACTTCCTGGGTTCTCTTCTCCAGCAGCCGATCCAGCTCCCTCTTCTCCGCCTCGATCTCATACTTAGTCTTGGTCTGCTATACTCACACACACAAACCACAAAAATAGAGTCAATAAAACAACAAACATCAGTTCATGAACACTATTTTTATTCATAGCTTCTAGAAAGTACTCGTAAAAAGGATTTAAATTAACAATCAGTCAATAAAAAGGGGTCTGTTAATTTTTTTTTTGTTAAAAATAGAAACAAAATTATATCACTTTCAATTTAAATGCTTATTTCTCAAACTATGCAAACAGCTCATTATGACTTCCGAGAAATAGGATTTTATGGTATACATGTTCCAGATTCAAGATGTGCTGTGACGCAACGGAGTGTGATCCTTGACTGAGCGGGACAAAGCCTCTCACTACTAAAGTTATTTCTTTGATCTTTCTAAAACATGTTTAGATAAAGTGTCTACAATGTCTGAATCAGGCAGTATCCCTTTCTTAAACCTTTAGTGACAGCAGCCCAATCATATCAACAAGATAATAATACATGTACTTTGTACAACAGATCAACATCTACATTCCTTCATCATGAAGTGCATTGGGTCCGTTTACCTGTTGTGGGAGTTTATCTTCAGGAGTCTCCGCCTCTATTCCCTTCAGAGTGCTCAGCTCTTCATCTGTACAGACAGAAACGTTACAACACTGAGGAGAGAGCTACATCATTCTTCCATCAGTAGATATGTTCTGTGAGCTCGTCCCAACATGAACTGTGTGGGATGAGGGTCCCAAACTATTGACCTTTATCATTAAATTGCAAATAAACAATATGGAGGAGCAGCTCTTTACACCATTCCAAAACACGTTAAGTACACTCAGTTTAAGACAGCACAAAAATTCAAAATAAAATCCTTACTTCTTTTACTTTTAAATGTGAAATAATGGAATTTTAAACATGCCAATAATAACGATTAACTTTTGAAATTTAGGGATTAATCTATATGCTGTCTGCTTGTCCTAAACAAAGGAGATTTAAAATTAGCTGTTAGCAGACTGAAGCTGTAGTTAAAACTTTGGATAAAAGCATCTGCGAAGTGAACTTCATTAAACAACACAGATGGAACAGATACTGTACTATTAACCTTGTCCTGTGTTCATCTGGACTTGAAACGTGCAGCATGAGAACATCTGCTGTAGCAAAACATTGTAAAAGATTCTACATATCGAAGACATTTTATTGATTTTAAATTGTACATTTAAATAAACAAAGTGTGACTAGTGTAAATGTGCCACAATCGCCCACTTTATCATTATAAGTGTTAACTTGTTTTTTTTTTTTAATGGCATATATTTGCACCCACAAGAGACACATTTCTGCCATTGTATGCAAAAACAGACAATAATGTATTTTGTATTCTTAAGCCATGAGTGCTGTTGAACACTAAACTAAAACAGCTTAGAGGATGGAAACAGAGAGCACAAGGCAACCATACAAATAATAATGCTGATTAGGGTTCATTAAGAAGTATAAGAGGGGTACTTGAAGGTTATTAGGTGTGTTTATAACTTACTTAGTTTTGCATTTGTATCCTTGAGTGCCTGCAGGTGTCTGGTGGCAGACAGGATCTGTTCCCGACTCTCCACCAGCCTCTTTTCAATTTCAAAGTACTGCTGTTCTGTAGTGAGAGAAAGCATTCAACAATGAAACAAAATGACACTGTACAGTAATAAGACAGCGTTTATCTCAATCACTAAGACAAATCTAGTTTCATGTTTAATTTAGCTTTGATCAGTAGAAAGACTATGATGATGTAAAGTATCTACGGTCAGAATAACGGCTGTGAAAACAGAAACGGATTTGTCTACTGCAGCTAGGAAGCTTGAAAATGGCGTCAGCACATTAAGCGGGGCATGCTTCAGGATTTCATTTGTTACTAGGGATGTAAAGATGAATCGTAAATTCATAAATCGATTCAAAGGTGTCAAGGTTCACATCTGTACTCTGAAAAATGAATCTCAATAATATGGTGAGCATCAGCAGCTGCAGAGCAAGATTTAGAAATTGAGGACGCACCAGTGTCTTTTAAATCGGAGGTGTGGAAACATTTTGGCTTCAAAAGACAGAAAATGAAAGAGGAGAGAAGATAACAGACGAGACAAAAACTGTGTGCAGATATTACAAGAAGACAGAGAACTACACAAATAACACAACCAACATGATGCAGCTTTTAATCCACACCACAGTGAGAAGCTCCAATCACCTCCCCTTGTTGGGGGAAAATTAAAAACATTAAAAGGCCAAACCGGTTAGCAGCTCCTAAAGGCCGCCCCCCTAATATAATGGCAGGGGAAACACTGCGTATGGTATCGTGAGTTGAGTGAATCATTACATCCCTATTTATTACTGATTAATATCCACACACAAAAATATTCATAAAAGATTCCATACAAGGAGATAGCAGCAGGTCTTAAACATTAATGACAATAACATTGAATTATTTCTCCATGGAAACGATGGAAACAACGTGGAAACTAAAATTCTGGATTTCTTCAGCTAATTGTAAACAACCACAGAAGTAAAGATGTGTTTCGTCGCTCAATTTCAAGAATATAGTCTAGTGCTTTCAATTCAATAAACCATACAGAAACTCTTTAAAGTATCTCCAGCTTTAACCACGTTAGCTTGTTATCTTAAAGCTAGCCTCCGTGACGTCACAGCTAACGTTAGCTTGTAGTTCACGCATTGTGGATCCACACGTTTACTTTTTAGTTTGTTACTTTATCAAATTCGCATGAAGGCATTAAAAACTAGTGTAATGTGACTGGAGGTGTCTGTCATATAGCTCACATGTTTATCTGCTGATTGTAAAGTTAGTAACATACCGCTGTCAGCTTTGGATCTCTCATGCTGCGTCTTTAGCTCCTCGTTAGCTTCCTGAAGCTCCGTCACAAACTTCTCTAACTTGTTCTGGACGCTTTTCGATAGTTTATTCAACTCCGTCCGCTCCAGAATCTGCAGCAGGACGGCCGCCATCTCCACCAATCCACCCGAAAATGTACACTAAACTCAAGTTATTCTTCTTCTCTGGGATTAAACTCAAATTATAATAACGTTTTCCGACCTCCTACTCTGATACATCAAGCCGGTGTCAAACCTGTGGCAGGAAGTAGTACGCCGACCACAACCCTTCAGAATAAAAGACAAGTACAGAGCAACACTCCACATCGAGGATGCCTTGAACTGAATGAACTACTTTAATAGAAATTATTTTATCATGTTAAACGTGATTATTTTAAAGTCGACCATCACACTTTGAAAAGAGCATGTTCTGGGTAACGATGTTTTTTTTTATTCAGGGCGCAATCCTCCAAATGTCCATTACTGCAGCGTGCAGTTCGGGGTTGAGCTCTCCTCATTTGTGTTTTAACTTGGTAATTTATTATATTACTTACTTTGTCTATTTATGTTTTATACTTATATATACTTTTTATTATTATTAATATTATTATATTCTTTTTTGATAATTTATTCACTTGTGTCTATTTCTTTTACTGCTCTTACCTTCTTATTGCTGTTCTCTTTTGATTTGCTTTTAGCTCTTTTAGTTTCTTACATCTTTTTAAATCTTTGGTCCTCTTGGTCTCAGCTCGTGTTGTTGGGTTCTTGTGTTGCCTGGGTTCTTGTGATGGTTCTTATGATGGTTCTTGTGTTTCCTGGGTTCTTATGATGGTTCTTATAATGGTTCTTGTGATGGTCGGGTTATATATGTCTGTTGGGTATCATGCACTATGGGTTCTTTTCTGTTGAATTGTATTTAATTATTTTTTGTATTTTGCATTTGTAATGTTCTTGCTGTTGTTTCTGTTCTTCTGTGTTTGGTTTAGTTTGTTCTTGTTTTTGTTGTTTGTCAAAGCACTTTGTAAACCTGTGTTTTTAAAAGGTGCTATAGAAGTTATTATTATTTGGTAAGTGTTTTTAAACTGTGCCTCAAATATTGCTATCAGGCAGAGGAGCAAACGAGGTGTCTGAAAAGATTGCAATTGCTGTTTGTCAAGTTATAATCTGAAGAGAATTGACAATGTTCTGTTTGTTGTTTGCATGTATCTCTCTAACTTGACCATTTGGCGCCTCTACGTCAGAGGGATGCGACGGAAGTGCGTCACCCTAGAACGCACCGTTGTTTTTATTTCGTCTGCTGACTGACCAAACAGCAAGCGGTCTGTTTTCTTATTTCCATTACTATATTGCTGCTGTCAGATATTTTCCGTCGTGATTCTGGAGCTGAAGTGCAGTTCTATAAAAGTGCAAGTTGTACTTTCTGCTGCTTTACGTAAAGTTATATTATCTGATTAAAACTATAGTTAATGCTACAACTAGTCATACAACTTCCTGTTAAGCCTACGTGTTACTTGATTTGACAGCTAATTGCTTTTAACACAGTAAACTGCAGTTTTGACGCTAACTTAAGACCTGAAGCATTTTTTTGAGTTAGACACTACAGCCTACAGATGAAGAAACATTGTGTTGTTTAATTTAGTATCTCTCCTCCTCCTCTTTCAGGTCGCTCCTCAGGTCGGGACATTATGGGTCGTGGCTACATAGTAGACGACACTGTAGAGGTTTATCTGTCTAAACTATGTGAACAGCGTGCATGTCCAGTCACCGGACTGCTTATTGGACAGGTAAGGAAAACCCTAAACCCTAAACCCTGTCCTGTCTTCTTGTTAGGTTGTCATAACGTTGAGCAGATGGGTCAGTTTTTCATAATCTCATAACAGCTGCTCATTTACTAGCAATGAAAATGCCATAAAAAAATTTACCCAGCTAACCTTTGCTTCTTAACAAATAACTTTATATTTTAATAAACTTATAATGCATGTTTTTATTATTTTTCACAATATAAATATTTATGCTTTTTTGTGTTACTTGTATTTTTAATGTAATTCGCAGCACTTTGGCCCTCTGTGGGATTAATTAATCATACTGTGTTTTGATCAAAGAGACTGCACACATGCTATGATCTTGACACATTTTAGAGCTCTGCCCAAAGGGATTTTGTCATCATGGCGACCCGGACACCTCAACGTGAGGAGTCAACTGCAGCATCTAGAAACTGTCTGGACAAGGAGTGGGTGACTGAGCATGCTCGACAGGTTAGCAAAGAAGGACAAAACTCAAACCCTACACTGACACATGTGCTCCTGAGCTTTAAAGGGTTTCCAAAGGGCTCCTGCATGACAAACTCAGTATTTTAAGGGGTTTTAGAACACACTTGGAAGTAGTTTGTGAAGGCTTTAAGACTCCTACAGGTGACATTTGCTGTTGTTTTGATCTGTTTTCAGGTGTCCAGAATGCTGCCTGGAGGATTGTCTGTTTTAGGAGTCTTCATCATTGATGATAGCGATGCCAAGGACACACTCATGACGCTTCAACAGGTGGGATTCATGAAAACACACCGTCTGTGTATGATGATCTGTGATGATCCGTGGGGGGTTTCCCATCTGCTGATCTTTAGATTTCATGTACCTGTACAGCCCATCAAGTCTTTCTTTCTTTTGGATACATCTTGTATAGTTTCTGTAGGTCACCTCTCCTAACTTAAGTTTAGGTGGATGTTGTTTCCATGTCCTTTTTATCAGCTTCATGGCCGTCACTCGCAAAATATTAAAAAGATAAATATCAGCAGCGTTTATCACCTCAAGTAAGTTGAAAATAAATAAAATTAATTCTACCTCTAAATGTGTATTTAACTCAAAAATGAACATAAAAACTTTCTTCCCAAAATGATAATAAAACTGGACATTTCAAGAAAATATGTGCACAGTTTGCCTCTCCACACTGTCTCCAACAGTTTGAACCTGCAAGGGGGAGATATATATGCATACTTTTGCAATATTTTATATATAAATTTGAATGCTTTCTTTAGCTTTTTTTTATTTTGGAACAACTGCTGCTTAAATTCATTTGTTAATGTATCCTCCTGTATATGTTTGAAAGATAACTTCTCACTTGTAGATAAAAAATATCTGATCCAGCTCGTATTTTGAAGCTATCATTTAAAATGAATCTTTTGTATTTCTTGTGATTAATTGTGAGTATGTTGTTAGTCCCTTAATCTTCCAGCTGTTTGGTATATTATCCGTCCTGTTTTGACTCAAATCAGGGTCACACACCATTTCTCTAAAATAAACGCATTCACTATTTACTTGAACAACTTGCTGTATGTTTCCAGTTCTTAACAGTGTTTAAAATACAGTAGCTCTGCCCTGTATGTGTTTTCCATGTTCCCTTTCCTAGGAAAGGTTTGACTAATTATTAAGTACATCTATTAATGTAGCACCTTGTAGAGCAGTATCCAAAAAAGATATACATCCAAATTTAGAAACAAAATATTACTTTTAAAGACACAAATCAATGAACAAGTTACACTGCCTCATGTCCTAACATGTGGGTCTTTTTCTGTTTTTTAAATGTGTCCTTAAAGTCGAGAAGAAAAGAGGTTTACATTGTAGAGCTATGATGTTAAAAGCTCCAGCCTGGAGGCAGAAACAACAAATGATCCTTAATGAATTCTGAATTTGGCGATGGGCCATTCCAGAAATCAAGATGGGTGATACATGAGGCTATCCATGAGGTCCTTGACAAAATTTAAGCACCAGCATTATGGACCACAAATTCATGATCAGTGATTACAGTTGAAGAATAAGTCAATATAAGATGAAGTCAAATAGTAAATGATAATTTCCATGTCATCTAACGACACGATACACCTGAAGTTAACAATGTGTCTCAGCTGGAAAGAAAACTGGAATTTATTAAAAAAGTTAAATGGTCATGTTTCCCTCTGGACTTTGTATGTTTCAGAGAAAAGGGAAGACCGTTGACACCTTCCAAACCATTAGGATGAGTTGGATAGAAAGAAGAATAAGATGACATTTAAATAAATATTAGGGAGTCAGCTCTGTTTTGACACCTGGAGATGACTTCAAATCATTTATAGAAGGGCTTTGATAGGCTAATGATTGAGAAGTCAAACATCATACTCTGGACTTTCCTGACTGTTTATTAACTTTGAGTTGTTTGGGGGAATACTCTGATTAAATATCTCTGAAATGAACACCAACAGCTCGGTTACACAGGGCTATGGGAAGTTCCTGTCTGAATGACCTGAGCAATTCATATCATGAATTCAACTTTCCTAATAGGGAAGACACTGTCCTTTTAGTCACAGAAAGTACTTGTAAGGAACTGCATTCAAATATTACAGCTGTTATATTGGAGCAGCTGTGGCTCCGTCGGTCATCTCTCAACCGGAAGGACAAGGGTTCAACTTTACTCAGCAGTCTCTACCATCAGGGTGTGAATGTGTAGGTGTGACCTGCAGTGTGAAAGAGCTTTGAGTAATCAGAAGACTAGAAAAGAAATATACAAGTTCATGTCCACTTACTATAAATAATGTAAGTACTCATTCAAAAAGAAAATGTTATTAATTTAATGTAACTAAGAACATTTCTGTTTACAGATTTCTTATTGAAAGATTTTTCTTTTACTTATTTTGTCAGAGTGCAGATGCTTTAGCTGGTAGGTAGCCCTCCATGTACTCCAGGAAGGCGGGCCAGGTTCAAGACCGACCTGTGGCTCCTTTCCAGCATGTCATTCCCCGCTCTCTCCCAGTTTCCTCTTCTATCCACTGTTCTATCAATGAAAAGGCTAAAAGCCCCAAAATAAATCTTAACATTATGTCATTAAAAAAGACTGTTCTGAATCACAGATATTATCCATTTAGACTATTAGGACCGAGCAGTAACAGCTGAGTTGTGTTTATTAATCACATGTGAAACAACCCGTCTAAAAATAGTTTCAAGTCTTCTTTTTTTGAAGCATTCATAAAACTACTGAAACTCACAACATCAACCTTGCTGAATCTATTCATGTCATTCACACTGTTACCATTTCTTTAATTGTTGTATCTACTGTGTACAGTGATTTTCTATAATGTGTTTTAAACAACCTGTGAAGCTCGAGTCATTTAAACTTCCACAAGTGTGTGCCGTAAAGATGCTGCTTATTATTGTTTTGATATTATACAATGATTTAAATACATTTATATTCTTGCAAGTGAGCTCTGGATGAACTTGGCACACATCACATTTGCTTCCAGTTGGGCTTGCTTGAGTTGCTCTTTGTCTACGTGCATGTATCTGTGAGTTCTGGTCCTCTAACCCTTCTGTGTGTGGGTCTTCTGTGTGCAGCTGGTTTTTGCAGTGGAGAATCTGATCTCCTCTGAGTATCTGTGGTCTCCTGCAGACGATGACGTCACAGACCGTATCACACTGCACATCAACCCTAAAACCAGGAAGTATCCTTTTGCACAGCCTTTCCCATTGGATTAGATTGCTAGCTGTAAGAGTGAGCGGATATTCTTTAACCGCATGTACCAGAACTGTCTGCAGAACCTTAGACATCAAAGATCCAAAGGTAGGATTAAATCTTTCATTTCTCACAAAGCTACAGCTTCAGTTTGAAGTTATCAGATCAAGTCTTTTGCAATTAATGTCAACATCTCAAGAAACTTCATTTCTTTAGCACCTGTTTTAAATTCCCCTGAGGACTCCATTCAAATATTTTTTTATTCACATTTGTGATTATTTTAAGATTGACTGATGCAGAATGTAATCATGTGATGTCATGTTGTGGGTGGTTCCAGAGCCCGGCCAAGCCTGCAGACTGGAGGTACCAGTCATCTGTGTGTTCCTCCTGGTGCACGGTGTCCTGCTGTTTAAACGTTGACATGTTGGTCCCTCTACCCGATGACAGAACGACTTCAGTGAGCGTGATGAAACATCTAAAGGTAAAGTGTATACACTGTGACAGTTTGACTTTGAGATGTGATGATCCTTTAATATTTTGTTTTAGGAGGGGCCAGCCAGGTCTCTCACCTGGCTTTTAAGATAAGTCAGTTGTTTTTTGTCGTTTAAAGTTTTAGTTGAGTTTTTTGTTTGGATTATTTGAACCAAAACGTCACATAAAAAGTGTACACCCTTACATTCAATGACAAAACCCCACAAATAAAAACTCCACAACCAATATCATTCAAAGCAAAATAGTCTTATATTAATGAACCACAATATAAACTCAAACACTCAACCCACACTCAAAAAATAACAAATACTCAATATCCCACAATCCCTCAGTCCTCACAAAGTAAAATAAGAAACAGTCCAACTCAAAATTCCACTTCGGGTTTTTACTCAGTTCCAACAAAAAGTGAGGAAAAGATCTTCAGTTCAGTTTCTGAAAAGGAGGCAGACACATTATAAAGTTTTGAAGTGACTTCAGTGGAACTTGTTCTCACGTCACATTCCCTCTGATTCAGGAGGGACTGAAGCTGTGGGTCCACCACATCGAGACTGGAGACTGTTTGATAGGCGGACGGAAGCTGCCAGAGGACAGTGAGCTCACAGCCGGACAGGTTGGATAAATCCAGTCCACACTGAGTGCACAGTTAAAGAATTTACACTTTATGTATGTTTATATACTGACGGGAGTTTATTAATAAAAACAGTTTGTTTTCTCTGCAGAAGAGGAATGTTGCTCAGACATTCACGGCTCAGCTGCTTGTCACACCGGTAAGACAAAAATAAATGCACACACTCTCCCAAGATTTTAATTGAAATTGAAATTCTAATGCCTATATCTACTTAGTTAAATCTGCTTTAGGATTCGCAAAAACTGTGCAGACTCATGCTGTGATGTACTGTTGATGTTCATAAAGAGGACGATGATTTCTCTGGTATTAGGACGAGAGGTTTACAGACGAGATGCAGTCATGTGGAGGTATTCTGTCTGTCAGAGGAGCTGTTCACAGCACAGCTTACATACACAACAACAAACCAAAGGCTAAACTTGCTGAAAAGGTAATTCTTTCATCGAGTGGGAAATGTCAAACTATATCAAAATAATTATTTAGGAATTAGTCATGAAATCTTTTTTTTTTTCCGACAGCTGCTGAAGAGGGATGTGGTTTCTACGGTGGCCACAAGGGTTCAGATGCTGCTGGAGGAGCTGCTTATATCAGAGGAGGAGAGCAGAGGAGGTGGCAAAAAGGAAACAGGTACGCTCACACACACACACACAAACACACACACACACACACTCGAAGAAGAAGAAGAACTCCCCCATCATACGCCTAAAGATAATTATTGTTTTCTACTAATAGAAAATACTAAGGCTAAGCAATGACTATAAGGTTAAGCAGTGATAATTTTGTAACAATAAAGAGTTAGTTCAGAACATTTGTCACATTTTTGTTTTATAACAATTCATAATTAAGTACTAACAATTCAGCTTCTCCTCTCATATTAATTCTGTCCCTTTGTGTTTCTCTTTCAGAGCGGTTCTGCCTCCCTTGTCGTATCTACTGTCCAGTCAAAGTCAGCAGGCCTGTGAGTGTGTGTGACTATCGGTTCAGTGATGAGAGTTTGTCTGAAGTGACGGACAGGCTGAAAGAGATGCTGGACATCGACGTGGCTGAGGGAGACTTAGATACCACGCAGGAAATGCCTGCTGAATTCATAGAAGGAGATGTTGCAGAAGGTAGGAACAAAGTCAATCTCCACACTTTCTCCCTAAAAATCTGTTGTTTCTTCATAGCACATTGGCATAAAACTACCAGTTGTCTCTCCTCTTTTCTTTTATGGCATCATAGTCATACATACTGAAACTATAATTAGATCATCAAAAAATCCCCAAAATGAAATGTGTGAATCACATGTAGTTACAAAAGTTACAATTTCTCCTAAACAATATTTGTGTACACATGTGTGACCTGTAGGAAAAGTGAAGTAACCTAAAACCAGATTTAATTGGTTTAGAAAAACATATTTATAACAAATGTACTGTTGTGTCTTCAGAGCCAGCTGTGGAAACCGTGGATGAACTGAAGCCCAAAAGGAGCAGTTTCGTTGGTAATGGAATAATCCTCTAACAATCACTTCGATTTAAAAAGATTCTCATGACATTACAGCCAAGAATAGAAAATATTTCCTATAATCGATATTGAATTCCTGCCCCCTCTCAAAAGACTGCAAAGTTTATATTTGCATAATTTGTGTTTCAGCCCAGTTTTCAGCCTTAAAGAAATGGTGCAGGGAAATGCTTTAGTGATAGTATTTTTCAAGTCAGGATTGTGTTGGAGCTTAAAGGCAGGGTTGGTTATTTCCTCCAGATCCACTTTTTAAGATTCTGGTTGAAATTGTCTTTAGGTCCTGACAGAAATTAATAACTCATGTTCTCTGAAAAAGGAACAAAGATAATCCATCATCTGTATCAGTTTGTAAGTCTGTAAAAACTTTGACCAATGTCTGCCATGAGGTACCAATCTGATGAACCAATCACACGCCTCCCTGTCTCCCTGCTCGTTCTCTACCTCTTGTGTTCACTAGTCCACACTCAAAGCATGAGCTGAGGTCCGCTTCTGGACCAATGGGGCTTGTGCATGTAAGTGATGGGCGTGGGGAGGGGGTGCAGACGGCGCACTGAGGGAATGCTACTTTCAAAATCAAGCTAGTTTTAGAAAATTACCAACCCTGCCTTTAAAGGCCTTCTCTGTCAAGAAGTTCCTGACTCATTATAACCATACAACTATAATATACCAGTGGCACGTTTCAATATATTTTAAATTAACTAATTTTCAACCTGAAAACATGATGCATGTGCATTTAAAAAAAAAACAACCTTTCCTGATTCTCTTCTGGTTTTTTTTCAGGAATCGTCATGGCTACTGCTGTCGCCCTTCTCGCTTCTGCTGCCTCGATGCTCTATCTCAGTGATGTTTGACGCACATATACACACACTGAATAAAGTTTCTACAAAATGTCTGCTGGTTAAATTATAAATTGCAGTTTTGCTAAAATGCTGTAATGAATTGTGTCAGAAAAATATTCTTGTATAATCTTATCAATACTTTAATATTAAGTGTGTACGGTGGCCGGTAGGGGTCAAACTAATGAAACGACATACATTTAGAAAAACGTGCAGCATATATAGAAACGCTGCACATTCAAATGCAAACTACCACAACAAATGCAAAGACACAAATGTGCTGCAAATAGGCAAAACAACTGCATAAGCATCAAACATGCTGCAAGTACAGAAATGAAACTTAAGGCAAAAAAATAATAATGATGTAATAAATGCATACAATTATGCAACCTGGACCTGCAGAGAGCTACTATGTAAGCAAATGTTTAGAAGTGATTTTTGAGAAGAAACAAGAATGGGCTTGTGGAGAGCGATCAAAAGAGCAGGGCATTAGAGAGAGACAGAGAGATCAGAATATTAGAAAAAGAAAACATTGAGATGAAGAAGAAATTAATTTGATTTGACAAACCCAATAAGATAAAAGAGGGAAGACTTATCAGCATTCTATCTATTAAAAGACCAAAAATGGTTTGCAATATGAAACTTCTGACTGGCTGTGTAAGGCCTGTTTCCTGAGGAGAGTGAAGGGCTCACCATGAGTAGCAGTAAATATGAAGAGTCTTTGAGGCAGGAAGGAGTTAAAACAGATCTGTGTGTTTGCAGGGCCCCACTCCACCCCGCCTCATTAGGTGGAGTTTGAACCCTCAAAGTTTAAAGTTATTGTTTAATTTGTCCAGAGTTCAAGTGCAATGCACCCAGAAACATGTCCACTACCCAGCTCCTCTTGAACTTCAACCCCAGAGAGACTCGCTCTGCTCTTATCAATAGATTAAGTTGAGGGGGGAAAAAAACGTGTTTTTAAGCAGTTATCCTGTTAACCAACTGCTAGTAAGAAAAGCAGGAGTGATAAGGACGGTCAGCTCTCTGATAACTCCACTTGGAAGAAGAGCATCCCCGTCAGAGTTTCGGACCTCTAATTCAGAAAAACATTCCCTGGTAGATCTTCAGAAAGCACTCGAAAGCTTTTACCCAGGAGAAGCATCATGTTGAGTAAAGATCTTCCAGACATCGAGGTAAACTGCTCTTTGTTTATTTCATTTAGTTTTTAGCACTTTTTATGTTTTTTTGTAAATAGCTTGTGTACTATCAACAAGTGGCATATACATTCATGTGTTAGCTCTACCTCAGATTTAACAATATTCATCTGAAAAACAGATCATTAGAGTTTCAAGCTGTTGTAATATAGACACAAAGTTATACACTTTCTAAATATTTAGCCTTATTCAATGATTCCTCTTGTTAATCACTGACTGAAGAGGGTTTAATGTTGTTTTATTAAGATGTATATCTGTACTCTTGTGTCAGGATTTTACTGTTAAATAGCATTTTAAAGGACGTCTCAATTGTTGGAAAGACCAGTGACAAAGTCTCTATAAATGAGATCCATATAATATTTCAATATTAAAGATTTCAGACGAGTTTTTACATGTCTAAATATGATTGTTAAATTCTAGTCCCCAACTCTTTACATTAATCTGAGTCCCACATATGTGTTTGTATACTGAGTTGCACTAAGGAGTGGATTTGACACTAAAATTTTGCAGACAGCTGATAGAGACCAATATATATTTATACAAATATTGTTAACCTTTCTTTATCCAGGTTAGCCCTAATGACATCAGAGATCTCTGTTTCAAGGAAGACCTGGCAAAGAATAGCAGCAATACACAGTTTCAACAACAAAAACACTCAAACACATACAGTACACATTTCATAATCATCAGTTAAAAGAGCTGCATACAGAAAGTTTGGATTCAAGATTTTCAGGGTAATTAAGTTGTTCAAAGCACAAAAAAGTTGCACAAAGTCCAACATATGAAGGATGTGGATTTCATCCTTCAGAATTAAAAAGAGGAAAAGGTAGTCCGGTCGTTCCTAGGATAGCTTTGTAAATGAAGATATTCAAATGTCTGAGCCGAGTAAAGCAGTCCAGTTGACTTTATGAAGAACAATACAGTTCATAATATACACAGCAGAGTACGCAAACCCTTTTCTTTCTTCAACAACACTTACTTCCACCATGTTACAGCAGTAGGGATTATAAGAAATCAAATCCATGTTATGTAGTCGTAATACAGCTTTATGGTCTTGTGCAACAAAGCATGTGATTTGTTGTACAACCTGTAGATAAGTGACGCATGGTCCGAGCGAAGGTATGAGTCTGCACATGTAGAGACGGAGCAATAGATCAGAAAACTCTGTACTGAACTCTCTTATATGTTGTGATTCTGTGAATAATGGATTGGAAGTGTCTAAAAATGTAAATTCTGGTTGGCCTTTTTTGTTTTGGATTTTGAAAATTTCAAAAAATCAGAGAATCGAAAAAGACCAAGTACTTTGATTTTTCTGTTGTATCTTTTATCACAAGAAGTACACTGACTTACACAAGTCTTCATAATGTAACTTTAGAATAACCTACACACTACAGATATTTTTGACTGTTAGGGTAATTAGGAAGTCCTCGAGGTTGACTGGGTTGGGTTGCAACATCTAAAAACTGATTTTTATGATGTTTTGATCCAAATAATAAAAATTGTATTATTATTTGAATATGATTTGATATGTGTTTTAGGTTTTACTCTGTTCAGCACTTTGGCCAGCCTCGGTTGTTTTAAATGTCCTAATAATGTTGACTTAACTTATTACCAGGACCTAGATACCGCTATCATTAATACCCTAAAGTGCGTCAGTAAATATGGCTTGATCCATTCAGGACAGAGAAGAGGGAGGTCATCCCCCCGGTGGTGGAATGAACTTCTAAACTCCATTGGATCTGCAGAGTCCCTCTGCACCTTTAAGAAAAAGCTAAAGACCCAGCTCTTTCATGAATACCTACTAACTTAATGATGATGGTCTCCATATTATTGATGATGATGATGGTAATGACGATGGTTTTTGTTTGATAACGACGACTTATAAGATGGTTTCTATACTGATTAGAGCTCTCAAGAACTGCCGTCAATGTTGTGCTTTGCCTCTGGTCACTTCCTGTCAGCACCTGTGTGTCCAGTCAGACTCAAAGCTGATCGTTTGCTCTTACTGATATTGTTCTCTTTTTTCTAGATCCTTGCTTGTACGTCGCTTTGGATAAAAGCGTCTGATAAGTGAATTGTAGAATTGTAGAATTCAGTGGACTTATTCATGAATACACAACTTGCTCTTTTAATGGATATTTTCATGCAGCTATGCAGCAGGTCACATAACCTTAGTGCAATGACTTGACAGCCCACCATTATCTTATCACCTTGACCCCGACCTTCCAAACAAGCAAATTTCCCAGAATGTTCCATAGCTTCAATGTTTTTGGCAGCAGGTGTGTGTGTGTGCACGTGTAAATGGATGGTAAATGGACTTGAGCTTATATAGCGCTTTTCTAGTCTTCCAACTACTCAAAGCGCTTTTACACCACATGTCACACCCACCCATTCACACCCTTTCACACACTGATGGTAGTGATCACTATGTAGTATCATCCATCAGAAGTAACTAATCCCATTCATACACCACCACTGAAGCAGCGGGAGCAATTCAGGGTTAAGTGTCTTGCCCAAGGACACATCAGACATGTTGCTCAGCTGGGGATCGAACCCTCAACCTTCCGGTTGAGAGGCGACGACTCTACCTACTCTACGTGTGTGTATGTGTGTGTGTTCTGGGACACATGTAGTTTCCAAGCTGAATGAAGCACAAGCAAGAATTTCCATTTATACTTTCTTAAGACAAAAAAATGCAATTAATAAAACTTTAAATAGACAGTTCTTTAATCCTGACATTCCTAGATCCTGCTTAATCATTTATTCACAAATGTTATGTCACAAAACATGTCAAAGCTATTGTGACAGAAAAGGGCTTTGACTTTCTGAGATAGTAGGATTTCTGCAGATTTTTTGGTTTTTAAAAAGGCAGTGTCTGAATAACTTTGTGGCATTCTTAAAATCTGCTTTCAGGAGCAGCTAACTCATGGTAACTTAACAATGTGTTTCAATGTGTTGACCCATTTTATTTTATTGCATACAGAGCATCCTGGCTCTGAATCCCAGGGTGAAGACTCATGCTCAGATCATGTCCACAGAAAACAAGAAGAAAGAAAAGAAACACTGGAAGAGAAACCCTGAGCGAGGCTGTGATGTAAGATAATCAACACTCTCAAACCGGCACATCTTGGCTAAATGTCGGCAGCATTTTTTTTGCCAAAAGCACTCGTTTAATTGTGTCATCCTCTTTGTCTGTCACCCACCAAGTTTTGTTTTCATGTGTCCTTGTTTCCTTTCATTTTTTGTCATTAATGTTTTTCTTTCTTTCTTCCTTTTTTTTTAATTTCAGTCTTGTGTTAAATTAGAGAACAACTTTGATGATATCAAACATACCACCCTGAGTGAGCGTGGAGCTCTACGAGAAGCACTGAGGTGAGTCAATATTTTTAATGAATCGTTTTTGTATACATTATGTGGGGGTATTTTTTCAAAGCACAAATGTCACTCATAACATAATTTTAACCCCAATCTCACAAGCTCACTTTCTCATATTAAGGATAAAAGTCATCAGCATAGAGAACTCCTATTATTAGCAGATCAAATGTGATAAGTTGCACCAACAGGAAGGATTAGTAAAAGTAGATCAGATCTGAACTGCATATGAGAATACATTGAATTTGCCATGGATTAAAGTCATACAAGCAGCTGGCTAAAAGAAGCATGGCTATATAAACCACACCACCATTTTGGTTCAGAGTGAAGAGGCAGCATTTGTTCGACTGTCATTAAACTTGGCACAGACGTTAATAATTCTCAGATTATCTGAATCAGGTCTCTAGAATCCTCTGAAGAGTTCTTTATGGTTTTCCTAGAGGTGAGTTTTAGTAAGATACATTCAAAAGTACTATTTGAATTTCCATGAGAGCTTAGGACTGGTGATATGATCTCAAATCAATATCACGATTAATTGAACATTTTACTTCGATTACGATTAATGAACGATTATTTGTTTTTTGCCCTCATAGTTCACTGACGAGGTCTCTGCTGTAAATATGCTAAACTATTAAAGCTGGGATATGTTTTCTAAGGACAGAGTGCATATCTGATGAACTATTTTGTGGTTATTTATTGAATATATCAAACTGAAATCAAAGCATCGCTTGAAATGAAAACGACACATTTTAGTTTTAAAGTAGAAATTAACTTCTCTGAAACAGAAGAAAATAAATAACTTTCATTTCTTGCAAACAGTTTTTCCTCAGTGTTTACATTTGACTTATTTTTGTTTGGTGTCGTCTTCCCGAAAGACAAAATGTGACATTGCTTCCATGTCGAGGATTGGACGTGTTGTCACTTGACTCTGCCCTGAAAATAATTGACATGGGCAAGATTACATCGATTAGAAGTTCTGAATGTCGGTTTCGATTAATTTTTGATTAATTTCCCAGCCCTAACTGGCACTCACATTCATGTCAACCTCAAAATGATTTGTGATCCGTTTGCTGTTCATGGCCATTCTATGTTTTGGATCTATAATGTTCATATTTCACTTCGGTTACCGCTTGATTACAAACCAAAAACAACTAAACTAATGACATCACCCTTTGCCTTAGCTGCACTTATTTCAAATGCTAACGAGCAAATGTTGGTATATAATACATTCAGACTGAAATGGGGATCATTGTAAACTAAAGTTTGTATCTGCTGTCATTGAGTCAAAGCAACAAGAGAGACAGCGTGTGTCAATACTGCTGTATTGTTTTTGAACATGTTTGATTTGAATGTCTTCAAATGATGTTTGCTGCTGTTTTGGACCAGAAAAGATTTTCTTTCTTTTTTAAAAGTTTTTCACATTTTGGCTAAACCCTCAAATGAAAGTCAAATCTGTGTTTAGGTGTCTTAAATGTGCGGATGCTCCTTGTCAGAAGAGTTGCCCTACTAACCTGGACATTAAGTCATTTATCACAAGCATCTCTAATAAGGTATTGTAAAAAATATATATACATATAAACGCATTTATGCAAACATTCTTGAATGCTGGTTCAATGATTTTAGGGAATAGCTCAGAGGAAGTTAGAAAACAAACAATGAATGAAGAGTAGTCAAATATGAAGAAAGGTGTAAGTGCTATTTCATCATTCATGTTTGTGTATCTGTGTGTGTACTAGAACTACTATGGAGCAGCGCGGGCGATCCTCTCTGACAACCCCTTGGGCTTGACTTGTGGAATGGTTTGTCCCACATCAGAGCTGTGTGTGGGGGGCTGCAACTTATACGCTTCAGAGGAGGGACCTATTAACATCGGAGGGTTACAGCAGTTTGCTACCGAGGTAAAACATTTACAGCTCCCGAGCTATTCTGAATGAAACATTTAATAAGCTGTCTCACTTGTGTCTTTTATCTACATAATTGTCATATAACAATAACATTAACCATTCAACGGCTCTAAAATTGTGAAGCCTTTACAGGTGAGTTCTGGCTTAAAACTTGATCAATCAATCAATCAATCAACTTTTATTTGTATAGCGTCAACTCATAACAAGTGTTATCTCGAGACACTTTACAAGAAGCAGGTAAAATACCTTACTCATTGTCTGTTAACATTACAAAAGAGCAGGTAAAAGACCTTACTCATTGTTATGTTACAAAAAGCAGGTAAAGGACCTTACTTATTGCTATGTTACAAAGATCCGGCCTATCCATCATGAGCACTTTAGCAAAGCAGCAAAAGTTACAGTGGTAAGAAAAAACTGCCTTATTAAAAGGCAGAAATCTTCGGCCGGATCCCCGGCTCATGACGAAACAGTCTTCACAGGACTAGACTGTGCTGGGCTTGGAAAGGGATAGGGGGAGAGATGGGATAAGATGCAGGAAGAGGGATAGAGAGCAAGGGGGTGGGGGGAGGTAGACCGTCCATCAGCAATCCGGTGGGGAGGGGAGGGGGTGTGGGGGGTTGTTCTGGCAGGCCGCCAACCCACGATCCGGTGGGGAGGGGGTAGTGGTGGGGTGGGGGTTGTTCTGGCAAGCCGTCAACCGATGATCTTGAGGAGCCTAGGGGAGCTCAAGAGCTCCCAGGAAAGTAGGTGGTTAGTGACTGAGATTTATAGATAGATACATGCAGTAATATGATGTACTGTATATGCAGAGAGAGAGAGAGAGAGAGAGAGAGAGGAGCTCAAGGTGCCAGTTCCCCCGGTAGTCTAAGCCTATAGCAGCATAACTAAGAGCTGGTCTACACCAGCACCAGCCCTAACTATAAGATTTATCAAAAAGGAAAGTTTTAAGTCTAATCTTAAAAATACAGACTGTGTCTGCCTCCCGGACCCCGGCTGGAAGGCGGTTCCAGAGGAGAGGAGCCCGATAACTGAAGGCTTTACCCCCCATAGTACACTTGGAGACTGTAGGTACCACCAGCAGGCCTGCACTCCGGGACCGCAACGCTCTCGAGGGACAGTACGGCACTAGTAGCTCCTTCAGGTAAGATGGTGCCTGGCCATTTAGAGCTTTGTAGGTGAGAAGAAGGATCTTGAATTCTATTCTAGACTGTATAGGGAGCCAGTGCAGAGAAGCCAGGACAGGAGTGATGTGGTCCCATTTCCTGGTTCTGGTCAGTACACGAGCTGCAGCATTCTGGACCCGTTGAAGAGTCTTTAGAGATTTGCCAGAGCACCCTGACAAAAGAGAGTTACAATAATCCAGTCTGGAGGTGATGAATCATTCGGTTTTTATTAAGGTGAATGTTAATGTGAAACTGTCATTATTAAAGGCTTTATATGTGATTTTTCACATTTAAATATAATATAAATCAAGTATATCCTCTGAAAATAACTCTGTGAGTCATGACTGTCTACAATGGGTGTAACACCAGAGTCCCACTGTCTGTGATGTTTTCAGAGTTTTCAGAGTCCTATCTTCACTTTGTTTACATCGTCGGGACGGCCGGCTGACTCCTCCCCTCATGTATAAAAGTTGTTTAATTGAGGGACTAGAGAAAAGAAGAATAACATACTGTACTCACTGCTTAACTGTGTTTCTAGATCACGCTCATTTCAGGTAAATTTACATGCAGTGTGAAGATACGAGCATAATAAAGATCACTAGCATTAGCATGCTAACACAAAAATGCAGCTCAAGTTGTTTTGGTTTCATGCTGGTGTTCAAGGGCGACATCTGCTGGATCAAAAAATCACATATAAAGCCATTAAGGAAATAAAACATTGACCAAATCCTTTTAATTTAAGATATGTATTTAATGTTTTTCATGTATGTTGTCTGAGCCTATAGGTCTGTGTTTTCTAGATTTCTTATTGTTTTCACCTGGCTGCAAACCAAATGTCCCCTCTGGGACAATAAAGTTGAGGTTGAAGTAAACTAATTATTTTGTGTGTGTTTTGTCTTCTTAGGTGTTTAGTAAGATGGGCATCCCTCAAGTCAGAAATCCTGAACTCCCACCAGCCAATGAAATGCCAGAATCTTACCACTCATCGATAGCTCTGATTGGTTGTGGTCCAGCGTCAGTCAGCTGTGCCTCCTTCCTGGCTCGTCTTGGATACGATAATATCACCGTATTTGAGAAGCAGAAGTACATTGGAGGACTAAGGTATCAGCATCCAACTGTAAATAAAATCATACCAGAGAATGTGAACTGGCTCCAGGTTTCTGCTGTGAATCTGACCCTTACCTTAGACCTTGTTCTGAGCTGAGCGCTTAAAGATTATACATCATAGATCACAGTTTGTTCAGTGTCCTCTTCTCTGCCACCACTGTGAATGAGACAACGAGGCAATGCACGGGGCGTTTAGATGCAAAGTTTTTAAAACTATTTTTATTTTATTTTATAGTCATCATCAGCAACAACATCAAAGAGAATATCAGTATTATCTGTTACAATACCGCTTCAAGGTTTGTTTATTTTCTACTAAAAGTCTCCATTACAAACGGTAACGGGGAGATCAGGGATGACGTCATGCTCTTTGCACTCTTTTTTTTCACCCTCATCAACCGCAGCTTCCCAGCTGTTTTCTGTTTGTTTAATCATATCCATTAACTCACACCGACACCAACTAGCCTCATCCAGTCAGAACAAAAAAATTAAACATGACCTTAAGTAACATGACGGATCGTTTCATATCATCATAACCAACGTTACCAACAGCAACAATATCACTGAATGAAGAGGTGTTTATAATGACCTGGGTCTTTAGCTTATACTTAAAGGTGGAGGAGGGCCTTATTGTGATTGGAGTACCAGGCGCATTTCATTGACAGAGTGACTGTAGTGGGCGGGAGGTAGTGTGTACCTGGGAGGAGAGTCAAGGGTTTTTGTTAAGACCAGTGGTTGAAGACCAGTCCCATAGCTGTGTTCTGGATCTTCTGCAGAGGTTTGGATGTGCATGCAGGCCTGCCAGTAGAGATATTGTCATGAACGGTAACTCCTCAAGAAGGAGCAGCAAGTCTTAGCTGCAAGTTTAACACTTTCTTTATTATCTAGCCCACATGTAGCTGTTATGTTGCTAACTCCGATACAACACTGATGACGTCACAATTGCCTCTATGGTGGCCTAAGGGCATCAAATCATGACAGATGTAGTTTAGTATTTTAGTGGAATTAGCCCTTTACGTTACCCGAAACCCACAAGGGAGCAGTTAAATCCCAAAACTTTAACAGAAAGCAAAACAATGCAGAATCTAATTAAAATAAAGCATGTTAAACCATTGATGCCGTATTGTTTGCATAGCAGAGGTATGAAAAAACATGGGAGTGGATCATTGCACCAAGTGAAGAGGTGTTTATTGAAAAGAGAAGGGGACTGAGCACTAAACCTTGAGGCACCCTTGTGAATAAGTTGTAGGTTTTGGACACTTCTCCTTACTCTGAAAGATATCCGTGACAAGTATGACATGAACCAGCGGGGGGGTCGATCCTGAGACATCAAGCTCAGAGAGAGTGAAGTGAGGATTTGGAGGTTCACTGTGTCAAAGGCAAAGAAAAGATCTAGCAGTAATAGTAACTGTCTGTTACTGATAGTACAGCAGTATCGGTAGAGTAAAGGGGTATAGGTAAAACTTGTCTGTAGGCTTCAACCTTGGTTGGGTTGAGGGGCGGGGTGACCTGAGCTTGCTTGATAACATTTGACACAGCGAAGAGTTGTTGATGCAAGTGGCTTTGGGTTAAGTGTATGGAAAATGGTACGTGAAGAGGTTTGATGGAATTGGTTCCAGCAGACTAGTAGTTGGCTAAGAGTCCAGTAGAAGCTTGAAGACTTTGTCCTTTATTAGATGTGACTATAAAATGCCTTCTCAAAAATGAAACAAGTTGGTGCGGTAGGAAATCAAGGCGGTAGGAGGCAAGATATAAGAAACTGTATCCCTTTTGAGATTGCAATTCTGCAACAGCGCAGTAACATAGCTCCACCTTCATAATGCTTTTGTACTACATAGATTCCTCTATGGGGTAATATTCCAGTGTGTGGTTATACATGAAGTGGCATGAAGTTACAGGGACTGCCTTGAATGGGCAATAATTAAAGTGTTATTTCTACACAAATATACACTTGTACAAAAAAGGAAAATTCAACATTAAAAATGTATTTTCCCTCCTGCAGCACAGCAGAAATCCCTCAGTTCCGGCTTCCCTATGAGGTTGTCCAGTTTGAAATAAACCTGATGAAGGACTTGGGGGTCAAGGTAAGGCCCCAAAGGTTTTTTTTAAAGTGCATTAAGTGTTCATGCTGCAAAATACTGAAATTAATTTTTCCAAAATAAAAGTTAAGGCATGAGGTTTGCTCTTGGGTGTTAAAATTTAATTATGATAAGATACATGTTAAATGTATCATAAGTACCATTTTTGAAAGAAAGCTAGCAAAGACAAATGATTATAGTTTCATCATGGTGTTGAATATATACATGATAATGTGATGTTTCTAGAGCATCCTGAACATGCCATAATGATCTTATGAAATGTGTTTCTTTGTGGATATTCCAGGTTCAATGCGAGAAGGGTCTAGGTATCAATGGGATGACCTTGACCTCCCTGAAGGAGGAAGGATTTAAGGCTGTTTTCCTTGGGATTGGTGAGCTTGAATAATGATATAAATACACAGTCCAATCAATACATTTTTATTTGTATAGCGTCAACTCATAACAAGTGTTATCTCGAAACACTTTACAAAAAGCAGGTAAAAGACCTTACTCTTTGTCTGTTAATATTACAAAAGAGCAGGTAAAAAGACCTTACTCATTGTTATGTTACAAAAAGCAGGTAAAAGACCTTACTTATTGTTATGTTACAAAAGAGCAGGTAAAAGACCTTACTCATTGTTATGTTACAAAAAAGCAGGTAAAAGACCTTACTTATTGCTATGTTACAAAGATCCGGCCTATCCATCATGAGCACTTTAGCAAAGCAGCAAAAGTTACAGTGGTAAGAAAAAACTGTCTTATTAAAAGGCAGAAATCTTCGGCCGGATCCCCGGCTCATGACGAAACAGTCTTCACAGGACTAGACTGCGCCGGGCTTGGAAAGGGATAGGGGGAGAGATGGGATAAGATGCAGGAAGAGGGATAGGGAGCAAGGGGGTGGGGGGAGGCAAGCCTTTGAACTCTAAGGCACTTTATTTCAGTAAACATGTGAGAAACCTTGTTTTAAAGTTTCTAAAAATGTTTTGCATTTGTGTGTCTCCAGGTCTCCCTCAGGCCAACAGGGCCAAGATCTTCGATGGTTTAACCATGGATCAAGGTTTCTTCACCTCCAAAGACTTTCTGCCCATGGTGGCCTTAGCCAGCAAGAAAGGTACTGATGTGAACGAACACAAACAAGCTAAACAAATGCTAAACATGCACACTCTCACCCCATGCATGGTAAGAAAGGGAAAGTTCGTTTTTTCTTTTCTTTTTTTTTGATGGGGTTTTACTAATAATTACTAATTACTATGTACAATATATAAGTCAGTACTGACCTTGTTTGGAGAGGGTGGAATGGCCAGAGTTTCTACACAGAGCTAAGCTATGTGTCACTGGCCCCGGTCAAAGTCCAGATTACACTGAGCTAAAATGACATCAACACTATTCATGTCACGAAGACCCCATTTCAAGTCTTCAATGATAATTTTTCTGAAGAGGATTGTGTAAAACCCACAGCAAATAATGAAGCTGAACTCTTGATAATAGCACTACAGACACTACTTTATAAGTATACTGTTGTAATGTGAGTATGATAAATAACTAGGTTATTAGTTTGAGTTTGAGTATGGGTTTTCCTATTTTCTGGTTGCACTTGAACGTCACTCGTTTTACCCTTGATTGCAGCACGTTGCCATCTCGTTTACATTCTGCTACCATTCTATATAAAGAGTGAATATATGGACATAAAGTTGTCGACTGGTTCTTCTTAGGAGTAGAAGTTATAACATATACCATACAACCTAACTTCATAAAACCCAAAATGTTAGGCTACTTTAATTCAGTAAATCTAAAGGGGAGTAGTGGGCTCAGTGGGTTTAGAGCTAAATATGTTTAAGTATACAGTATAAGGTTTATAAGATCATCATGTCAGAGACAATCTCTCAGACCGAGTCTCTCCATCTCACTCTGTCTAGGTATGTGTCAGTGTCGCTCTTCCCTCCCAGAGATGAGAGGCGTGGTGATCGTTCTTGGGGCCGGGGACACTGCGTTTGACTGTGCCACCTCAGCTCTTCGCTGTGGAGCCAAAAGAGTCTATGTGTGTTTCAGGAAGGGATTCACCAACATCAGGGCTGTTCCTGAGGAGGTACAGCTAAGGGTTTTAATTGACAGATACTGTATATAGATAAATGCATATATAGAGTGCTTAAAAACATGGGCTTTATTCTGTCAGATGGAGTTGGCCAAGGAGGAAAAGTGCGAGTTCCTGCCATTCCTTTCTCCTCGCGAGGTCATCATGAAAAATGGTCATGTTGCAGGATTACAGTTCTGTCGCACTGAGCAGACTGAGGGAGGTGACTGGTTGGAGGATGAGGACCAAGTAGTCAGGCTGAAGGCTGATTACATCATTAGTGCCTTTGGGTCAATACTCAACGAGCCGCAAGGTGATTCACAAATTATCTGTTGAGTAAATGAGCAACAGTGTCTGCAGTTGTTTGTTTTCACACTGTAGTGTATTTGTATGTATTTATGCATGTAGGTATGGATAGATGGATGGATGGATGGATGGATGGATGGATGGATGATGGATGGTGGGATGGATGGATGATTGATGTATGGATGTATGTATAGATGGATGTATTGATGTATGTATGTATGTATGTATGGATGGATGTATGGATGTATGTATGGATGGATGGATGGATGTATGTATGGATGGATGGATGGATGGATGGATGGATGATGGATGGATGAATGGATGTGTGGATGGATGGTTGGATGGATGGATGGATGTATGTATGTATGTATGTATGTATGGATGGATGGATGGTTGGATGGATGGATGGATGGTTGGATGGATGGATGGATGGATGTATGTATGGATGGATGGGTGAATGTATGTATGGATGTATGGATGTATGGATGGATGGATGAATGGATGTATTGATGTATGTATGGATGTATGTATGTATGTATGGATGGATGTATGTATGGATGTATGTATGTATAGATGTATGGATGTATGGATGATGTATTGATGGATGTATGGATGGATGGATGTATGTATGTATGTATTGATGTATGTATGGATGGATGATGTATTGATGTATGTATGTATGTATGTATGTATGTATAGATGTATGTATGGATGGATGATGTATTGATGTATGTATGTATGTATGTATGTATAGATGTATGTATGGATGGATGGATGATGGATGGGTGGATGGATGTATGTATGTATGTATGTATGTATAGATGTATGTATGGATGGATGATGTATTGATGTATGTATGTATGTATGGATGGATGATGTATGATGTATGTATGGATGGCTGGATGGATGGATGATGGATGTATGGATGTATGTATGGATGGTTGGGTAATGCCTGCTTCAGATGAACTATTTATTTATGTTTTTCTACATTGATTTTTTTTAGCTTCAGTTCATGAAAACAGGAGAACTATCGTATACTGTGTATAATTCAAATGACATTGACCTCCAGTTTTTGCTGAAAACACAACTGGTCCAAATGTAACAAACACGTGTACTCATGCAAATTAAAATTCATATCTTAGTGACTGAGGCCATGGCTCCTGTCAAGCTGAACCGCTGGGGTACTCCAGAGGTGAACACAGACACAATGCAGACCAGTGAGCCCTGGGTGTTTGCAGGAGGAGACATTGCTGGTTTGGCAAACACCACAGTGGAATCAGTGAATGATGGCAAGCAGGCCTCTTGGCATCTTCACAGATACATACAGGTACAATCATCTCTACTTAGATCTACTACATCGCTCATCCTGTAGCATATACACGTTTTATGTTTAAAAAAAGGCAAACTTGTACATTCACAAGGTTGGACCAAGGGAGGTCGAAGTTAAACATTTCTGTGACAGATCCTCAAAGCTGGCAAATAAACCATTTATTTACTTTTGGAAATGCCTGGTCTTTTCCACATAGAGAAAAAAAAGAGTCTAATTTTGCTTTGGAGAAGAGCTAGATATTACACATAGGAGGGTTAATCACAATGCTATTAAGGTCTGATTAAGGTCAGCATCTTCCTGCAACCGCAGTGATGGGAAAAAAGCGACATAACTGTGTGTTTGAATGGATCATTTCACTTTTAAAAACAGCTCAGTTGACAAGTCAAAAGTTATATGCAACTTGTGTCAAATGGAGGTAAAATATCACCAAAGTACTTTGAGCCTATAAGATTAGCATACAGGCTAGCAAATTAGACTGATTCCAGCAGTCAACAACATCTTCAAAGCCAGATGAGCACCTTTTGGACCTGTTGATTAAACTAAATCAAATAATTTAATGACAGCGCTTGCTAAATGGGTGGCAACTTACTGCAGGCCCTCCATGTTAGATTAAAAATGGATGCTTCAGTCAACGTCTAAGGCAGGGACCCTTTGGGACACAGAGTGTTTACCAGATTAGTGAGGAGGAAATACTTTTATGATCCTATTATTTGATTCCATGATATCATCAATCTTTGGGATGTAAGTCACCAAAAGCCATCGTCAGTCAGCACATTTTTGTCTAGTTTTGAGGATGTTTTTTTTTTTAATATATATTCTGCAGCTAGCTGATCCATAGAGAAGAGTTAGTGTAGTTTCTTCTGGTATGTACAGGTTTTTGTCGTTAGCAGAGGGTTACAATGTTACAGTCCCCACTTGTAGCTGCATGTGTAAATAGCGTTTAAATGTTATTTACTTGTTTTCCACTTTGGAATTGCTGATTTTGCACAAAACTGCGTATATCTGTCTGAATTAATTGTGTTTAAAATCTAAGGACAAAGTGTCTTGACATTGGTTTTAACACAGTTTAAGTACACCCACAGGTCTGAGTAATGAGCCAAAGAGTCGGACTGAAAAATACAAAACAATTACTTATTTTGAGAAAATGTTTTGATGTCATTTAAATGATGGACTTTTCTCTTCTCTTACTGTAGTCCCTGCATGGACAGACAGTGGACCAGGTTCCTAAGCTGCCGTTGTTCTACAGCGCTATAGATCAGGTGGACATCAGCGTTGAAGTTTGTGGAATAAAGTTTCCAAACCCATTTGGCCTGGCATCTGCCCCACCCACCACCAGTACAGCTATGATCAGGAGAGCTTTTGAACAAGGCTGGGGCTTCGCTCTGACCAAAACATTCGGGCTGGATAAGGTATAGTTCACACAAACATACATAGATGCACACTAACAAAGTCAGCACCAAGCCTGCACAAAGAGTAGTCACAACAGGAACAAACAACAATTAGGAGATGACCCAATCCAAATACTGTAGGTAATGAGACATTGAAAGAACAGCATGAGATATTTAATTTCATCTTTTTTTTCATAAAGCAAATATTGCCCCTAGTTGGTTAAAGTTGTTTGTGTGGATGTGGGCAACAAGAAGCAAATCTTACAGGGTTTTTTTTTTTTTGTGTTAGGTATACTTAGGAAAGGGAAAGATGTCCAGGAAAGATGTTGAGAATGCCTTAATAATTGTTTTGAGTTTTATGAACATGTTTACTTCGAAATCAAATTAATAAGGCAATAAACTCTGCAGACAAACATCTCTTAGAAGTTCTGCGAGACAGCTGTGAAGCAGACGACATGAACAAAAACTAAAACTATGGCAAACAACCAAAGGACAAACTGTACAACAAATAAACAAGAGCTACCATAAAGACAGACTTTAGACACAACATAGATTGTTACAGACTATATCTAAATAACAGCAGCTAACCATGAAAGGAAACATCCAACAAACGTAAAAAAAAAGGTTTAAAGGGATACTTCACCCATTTGCATTAATCTTTGTATCATTAGAAACCTGGTAGTATTTTTGAATGGTCGTGCATCCCGCCCTTATTTTCCCCTGAGAGGGAAATCTTTGTATTTCTGAGTCTGAAAAGAAGCTTCCAGTGACGCAAAAATCGTCATATTGCGTCACTGGAAACTGTTGTGGTTAGCAGGGTGAAACTACAACGCTAGTTCCTCATATTTTTGACTACTGAAGCTACAGACCAATCACAGATCAGTGGGTGGGACCTCACTCCCAGAATCAAAACTTAACGTCCGCCATATTGCTTGGAAGCTATGCTAACAGGCTCTATGGAGAAAGCTGATAATGGCGAAACTAGCCGGCGAGATGGCTGCTGCCGACAGGCCCGTCTTGTGTTTTGGCTGCTGCAGCCGCTGGCCACCGGGACCACCGCTGGCCACCGCTAGCCGCCACTAGCCGCCGGGGCTGCTAGTGCTTTTAGCCAGTTTAGCTAAAGAATGTCAAACACAATGTTGTAAAGCCAAATAATTTGATTTATTTGTCCAACAAAAAGTCCAATCCCGCACTTTCCAATTCCTCTATTTATTGCGAATTTACAAGATTAATGCTGTAAGGTAATTTCAGCTGAAATACATTTGTTTCAGCTGAAGGGAACCTCATTTACTCGCTCTATGAGTAAGATGTTTACATTACTGGAAGCATGCCTGCTGATATGAATGAAATAGAGCTTGATTCTGATTCCGTCTAGCCAAAAAAGATTCAAGATATTTGTTTGTCACATTACATTGGGGCAGTGACATGCAATGTCTGTTCCTCAAGGCCATCAAGTACAACTCTAAGATACAGACATGTAGAAATATAATAATATGTATCTGTGTGCATCATGTATATGGTACAGTCACTATTCCATATTGTGTTATCTTGATGAGGTACCATTCGAGTAAAAAGACACTTGATTGCTAAGCTCTTCCATTTTTTAAAAACCACTTATGTCAATCTAAGTAATCTGTCTCTGCAGGACCTGGTGACCAATGTGTCCCCTCGTATTGTGCGTGGAACCACCTCAGGTCATGTGTTTGGACCAGGCCAAGGCTCCTTCCTCAACATTGAGCTCATCAGTGAGAAGACAGCAGCCTACTGGTGTCAGTCAGTAGAAGAGCTAAAGAAAGACTTCCCCAATAATGTGAGTATATTTTACCATCAACCTATTTGTTTCTCAGTGGACATGGTTCTCCATTTACAAAGAACATGAAAAGCAGGAGTTTGTCAAATATGTTCATGTTACCTCAAAAGGCTGCAGGTGTTTCTAAATCCCTTTCAAATGGCCGGAAAATGACTTTTCAATGTCCGGGTGGACCGCATGTGAGAAAGCAAAGTCAAATCTGTTCACCCTGACTTTTCTCCCAGCAACCCCTGGAAGTGGTGGAGTATTTTGAGTTGTGAGAGTGTGTTCAGATCCGATAATCTCACGCTTCAATGTACTTTTGTGAAAGGCAATCCTTGAAAATTTCAAGACGAGGATATCCCGATATTATCCTGAAAATGTGAGGAGTTAGATCTGCCTATGGTAGTGGTTACCAATGAGCAGTGACACTCTTAGCATTGTTTCTTCAAACATCAAAGTCAGATGCCCCCATAGCTTTTGTCAAAGTCATATTAGATGGATGAAGGGAAAGACCAATATATGTTTTTGACACTCTCTTATGTCTCCAAGAAATCTGAAAACTAGCTCTGCCTTGTCTCTCTGTCAGGTGGTGATCTCCAGTATAATGTGCAGTTACAACAAGGAAGACTGGACAATACTGGCCAAGATGGCGGAGGTGAGTGAAATGTCTAATCCTCACAGAAACTCTTAACATAATTTACAGAATATAACAATTAGGTAATTATTATTAGAACATACAGAGATTTAAACTGTGGTTTGGGAACATGTCAAATCCAATCATTTGTGTGTTTAGAAATCAGGAGCAGATGCACTGGAGCTGAACCTGTCATGTCCTCATGGGATGGGCGAGAGAGGAATGGGATTGGCTTGTGGACAGGTAGATACACACACACACACACACACACACACACACACACATTGACAGTACATGCCCATCTTGCTTTTCATAGGCATATTATATACATCATCATACTCTATATTAATTATAGTACTGCATGATTTACCCCCTGATGTGGTACATTATAGAGGCCACCATCTAGTGAAGCTTTCCAAAATTGCTAAATGCTGTTTATGTTTCTTAATCGTTAGGACCCTGTGTTGGTGCGTAACATCTGTCGCTGGGTGCGTGAAGCCATTTCCATTCCGTTTTTTGCCAAATTGACACCAAACGTTACCAATATTGTTGACATTGCAAAGGCTGCTCATGAAGGTAATTTTTTTAATTCCATTATTAAAAAACTGTTTTTTTGACATTGTAATTACCTGATTTGTTTTTAGAACATGTGTGGGTTGTTGTTATTGTTGAGTTTATTTTGCAGGTGGAGCAGACGGTGTAACAGCCACCAACACAGTCTCAGGTATGATGGGACTGAAGGCCGATGGCTCCCCCTGGCCTGGTGTTGGAAAGGGCAAACGCACCACGTATGGAGGGGTGTCTGGTGAGGACACACACTAACACATACACAATCCCTTGTAATTGTAAATAACTAGTACAGTAGTTATGGACGGGTACTTCCAGGGGTTAACTATTGCACTCGTGCAACTTTATTAAGATTTACATTAGAGACTCTCAGTCTGGTGAATACCTACACCTTTTGTTTCTTAGTCAGACTTTCTTTTGATGATGATGTATAAACTCCAAGCAAAATCTGAGACAATCCTTATAAACCAAACCTTAAAACCCTCCAATCAGAGGCACAAACGACGGACAGGATGAATGCATTTTCAAAGGCTAAATGGTACAAGTCAGGATGTGTACATTTATTACAGTCTGACAAAGAAATAAGACATACTGTCAGTGTTGACAGATGTACGATATTTTCTGTATTTGTACCATAATGTTGCCCTCTATATGAACAATAATTGCAGAAAAGGCCAAATGTATGCTAAAAGCTGCAGTACGATATTGCTGTATTTTCCATCTGGCAAGATTGCATACTGTTCACAAAAATCCTTACACAGATTCAACCGGGATATGAAATGCACAATTATAAAAGAGTTTTACAAAAAGCTGTTTCTTCGATGGTTAACCAGTATTTATGTTTTCAAATTGTATTGGACTACAACTACAGCCTGAAATGTTGGAGACCTAGTGAGACTTTTGGTGTCAGATTTGTTGGTAACATGAGAAGACACTCTATCATCCTTAAATAAATAAATTGAAGTTACTAATAAATTACACTTTAAGCAGATTCTAGTGAGATGCTAGACCAAAAAGCTTACTCTGACCATGTGTGCAGGTAACGCCATCAGACCTATCGCTCTCAGAGCAGTATCGGCCATCGGCAGAGCTATTCCTGGTTTCCCAGTTTTGGCCACTGGAGGTATCGACTCAGCTGAGAGTGGACTACAGTTTCTTCATGCCGGGGCCTCAGTGTTACAGGTAACTTTGTAACTTTGTAACAGCAGGGTGAGGCTGGTGTGATGTGTTGAGTAGCATATCATTAATTGATGAATACATTTTGTTTGAAAATGAGACTTTAATCTTAATTAAGTTTCAGTAGTAGGTATAAACAGAAGGTTTTTAAAATGGGAAGTTCTGAGAGCTCCTCTCTCTCAGGTTCATACAAACCACTGTTACTCAAAAAGTAAGTGCATGCAGTATTACAAAAGACACTAATGTGGGTTTCATCCCGGAGCAGATTGAGGATAGAAGCAGTGAGAATCTAAGGTCTTTAATACAAATAGACCAATAATATATATTATGATCAGAGATCTATTATTATTAATATAAGGATTGAAAGCTATATACTTCATCAGAAAACAAGCAAACACAACCTTTGTTTGGTTTAATAATGTGTTTTTATATCTGTTGATTTCCTTGTGTCTGATTACCAAAGGTGTGCAGTGCAGTACAGAATCAGGACTTCACAGTGATTGAGGATTACTGTGTGGGTAAGTAACTGACTTTCTCCTCTATTGTGACACCAGTACCCTGATATCCTCCTCATATACCTTTATATCCATAGCCTAAAGAGTCAAATATCAACTGTTCATGCTCTCAGCCCTCCAGATGTATCTCTACTTTAGATAGAAGATATTGAGACTATATAACGATACCATTTGGATGAACATGTGTGTTCAGGTCTGAAGACCTTGTTGTACCTGAAGAGTCTGGAGCTGAAGGACTGGGATGGTCAATCTCCTCCAACAGTGAAACATCAAAAAGGAAAACCAGTGCCAAGAATTGAAGATCTCGTTGGAAAGGTACACAGAACAATTAGTTTTTTATCGACCAGTACAGCTTCTTTGTACAGGTAGACCACTTGGGATTAGAGAAGGAGACACTGGATCAGACCTGAGAAAACACCTGTGTCAAATGATGAAGACATACTTTATTTATTACCTTTCAATGCTATAAGTTATACCTCATAGTTGGATGTGCAAACAACTCCTTTAAAACATTATTCTCTGAAGTTAAATTCAATTTCCTATTAGACCAAAGACCTGTAATGTTTTCTTTCTCATAATAATTATTAAACTCTGGTGCTGGTGGTGCAGTGGTTAGTGCGCGCACCCCATGTATGGAGGCTGTAGTCCTTCAAGTGGGTGGCCCAGGTTCAAATCCGACCTGTGGCTTATTTCCCGCATGTCATTCCCCTCTCTCTCTCTCCCTGATTTATGACTCTATCCACTGTCCCATCTCTCGAATAAAGGCACAAAAAGCCAAAAATTACATCTTTAAAAAAATAATAATAATAATTTAACTAATTATTTGTATCTGCAGTCATACTGAAATTATGTGTGTGTGTGTGTGTGCTTGTGTTTACATAGAGCCTCCCTAGCTTTGGTCCGTACCTTCTAGAGAAGAAGGAGGCCGTTGCAGAGTACAAGAAGCAGCTCAGAGATGCTGATCAAACTGATGAAGCTGAAGACACCATCAGCAGAATCAGCACTCAGCGTCCCACAAAACCTGTTCCTGCTGTCAAGGTATGAAACACACAAAGACACGCACAACATCCTCTTCTGTGAATCAAGTATTAAATCAGGAAAGTGTCTTGTTTCTTTACGTATACCACGTTTGTGTGTGTGTGTGTGTGTTTGCTAATGTTTATGTTTCTACTGTAGGACGTCATTGCCAGAGCGCTGCGCTACATTGGAGCATACCAGGAACTTGACAACATAGAGCAGGTACCCATTTGTCTCTTTTTTGTATAGCCATTTTATAATTTAATATACAATATAAATATACTGTTTATTAAGTCAGGTTAGGTGTGTGAGGCAAAACTTGCTTTAAATGGAGATTGATAGTTGGTCATTGCCTGGCTTTGTTTGGGCTGAGCACTTACAGTAAGTTTCCCTTCTGAGCATCAGTAGGAGACGTCAGCTGATGATTGCCCACTGAAATTCAAGCAAGGCAGGTTCAGGCTTGTAAAAATAAGAAAAAGCCGTTTCAGTTGTGGTTCTTGGGTACATAGGTCCATAAGGTGCACTGCAGCTCTCACTGTGTTAAGACCGAATTGGGTAAAGACCAGCTAGTCAACTGAGCCAGGACATCTGTTCCTACTGCCCTCGCCTTCATTTCCTCTTGTCACCTGGAACAAATGTCATTATTTCCAAAACCTGGAAATTCAATAAGTTTTCCCATTGAGCAACAACCCCCTCATGCAATCATGGTTACTGCTCCTAAAGATTTTATGTATATGATAGCTGCCCACAGACGCCATAATGCAAGACATGATCAACGCAATGGTGTTTTTTGTTTACTCACTGTTTGATGATCTACTCTGGTCCCAGTTGTCTTGACAGATTATTAAAGACTGTCGCGGTTTACGTTTAACTGGTAAGACTGACTTTTGCATAGACAAAATCAAAAACCCCGCAAACAAAGAATTTCCTAAACAAATAGGCTTTTACAAAGAAATCAAACCAGTGGGTAAGTGGAGAAAATGACTAACCCTGCCTTTAAGCTGGGCCAAACTTCTCTACCGTCGCTACGTTTGGCTAGAGCTGCGGGTCATTTCTCAATTCTATTGCTGATATACCTGTCAGCTACCTTTAACACAGTTACCATCAAATCCTCCTATCTACGCTCTGTGAACTTCACAGGATCTGCCCTCTGCTGTTTCATGTCCGACATCTTAAGGAGATCTTTTAGCAGAGTGTCTTGAAAGGGCACAGTTTATCCCCAGGGGTACCTCAAGGGTTAGTGCTCAGTCCCCTTCTCTTCTCCATAGACACCACCTCACTTGGCTTATCATTCCACTGCTGTGCTGACGATACCTACCATTCCTGCCAGATGACATTACAGTCTCAGCTTTCGTAAAGTCTTGCTGATATGACTAAATGTATGAATGCCCCATTCAATTCAACCTCTCAAAGTCTGCTCTAAAGGGACCCATGTCCCTTGCTAGACTCCTCTCCTCTGTCGCCCCCTGGTGGTGGATTGAGTACCAAACTCGATTCGATCTGCAAAGGTCCTTTGCACCTTTAAGAAAAAATCTAAAGACCGAGCTCTGTCATTAACACCAACACACTTAATGATCTTGTTGATGTTGGTAATGACCATGATGATATTTAGGATGGTTTGATGCTGATTAGAAATCTCAAGAGCGATGTTGTTGATGACAATATATTAACTTTGATTGTTTAAAAAAGTGCTGTGCCTCTGTGCTCTGCCTCACAGACCCTCTGTCTGTGTCCTCGGACTTAAAGCTGTTTCTTTGCACCTACTGACGTTGTTTCCTCCTCTCTAGATATTCAGATATTATATATTATTTATTATATTCGATATTCAGCCACAAATTTGCACAGCTCTGGAGAACCCCCTATATTGTTATTACATATTTACCACTGTCATCACTGTTTTTGCAAACTTACATCTCTTACCTCCAGTAAGTATTTTTACATTCAGTTGACAAGCCTGAATAAATGTTCAGGAATGTTAAGTTAAATCCTTGATGTATAAATCTCTTCTTATTCTTATTTTTTTTATACTTTAAGTGCTTATTCACTATTTATCTATTCTTATATTGTTTTATTTGCTCTGATAACATGCTGCTGTAACATCACAATTCCCCAGTTTGGGATCAATAAAGTAATTCTATTCTATTCTATTCTATTCTATATATTAACTTTGATTATTTAAAAAAGTGCTGTGCCTCTGTGCAAAGCCTGTCAGACCCTGTTTCTTATCGGACTTAAAGCTGTTTGTTTGCACCTACTGACGTTGTTTCCTCTTCTCTAGTTCCTTGCTTGTGTTGTTCTTACTCTCTGATGTATGTTGCTTTGAAAAAAAGCATCTGCTAAGTGAATTGTGGAATTGTAGAAGCCAATAGGAAATCTTGGCAGTGATTTCATACTATGTGATGTTGTTGACATCTTGATTGATCTTTAATATTTGATATGTGAAGTTTTAAAGGCTTTATATGCAATTTCTTCCAGCAGATGTTGCCCTTGAGCACCAGCATGAAACCAAAACAACTTGAATTGCCCCCCGGGGACAAATAAAGTTTTTGGAATTTATATTGAATTTGAACTGGCGCTGCATTGTTGTGTTAGCATGCTAATGCTAGCGATCTTTATTTTGCTCGTATCTTCACACTGCATGTAAATTTACCTGAAATGAGCGTGATCTAGAAACACAGTTAATCAATGAGTACAGTATGTTATTCTTCTTTTCTCTAGTTCCTCAATTAAACAACTTTTATACACGAGGGGAGGAGTCAACCAGCCATCCGGGCGATGTAAACAAACTGAAGATAGGACTCTGAAAACTCTGAAAACATCACAGACAGTGGGACTCGGGTGTTACACCCATTGTAGACAGTCATGACTCACAGTTATTTTCAGAGGATATACTTGATTTATATTACATTCAAGTGTGAAAAATCGTGTATAAAGACTTTAATGTGAGACACATCTTAATTCAGCAGACTAAATGCAGCCTCTCCTAAAGACAGCTTTTACCATCTATAATGTCACAGTTTGAATAAGTATATAAAGCACTAACCTTTTACTTTCATACATAAGCAAACAGACCTTTAGAAATATTTCAGGAATGTAACTGGGACTTTTCATAAAGAGGCCGCTGTAATGATCTTACCAAGAAAAAGAGTGTAAAAAACATTTATTTTGTCAAATAAGGAAATGGAAATGTACAAAGAATGATTCTCTCTAAGCTCGTAAAAATCACGCCCCCCCCTCCTCCCTGTGTCCCCAGGTCCAGGCTCTGATAGATGAAGAAATGTGCATCAACTGTGGTAAATGTTACATGACCTGCAATGACTCTGGATACCAGGTATGTCTGTCTGTTAGATAAAGACATTTCTCTCTGTAATTATTCCTCTCACCATTTACAAGATGTAACTGGTGTCATATTGTGTTTTTCCAGGCTATAGAATTCGACCCAGAAACCCACCTTCCCATTGTGACTGACAGCTGTACGGGCTGCACTCTGTGCCTCAGTGTTTGCCCGATCATAGACTGCATCAAAATGGTTACCAGGACAACGCCTTATACACCTAAGAGGGGTGTGCCAATAAGTCCTGTCTACTAAAGGAAACACCAAAATGTAATCACCACATTTGTGATCGTGGAGATCAGATATTAGATTTTATGTAATGAAAAGTGAATCTTCCTAATGATCTTTGAGTCATAAGAAAAATGGCTGTAAACATTATAAACATGCATTTAAATTATTATTGATTGTGTAAAATATGTGAAAGAGATTGGACAATGACATCCACTATTTTTTATTTACCTGCTAGAGAAGGAAGGTAACTGATATGTGTTGATTTTGGTAAACTGTAAATTGACTGCACTGATCCACCCATCTGGATCAAACAAACCTCATTTACTGTCAGTCACACACACACTCACACACACACACACACACACACACACACACGTTAATGGCTATGCCTTTATGGGAAATTTGACTTTGACTTGTAAACTGCCAGAGATTTGAAATTGAACAGTTTTACAGACAACACTACATATAGCACTGAGAAATGAAATGGGTTAATTGCCTTTTTATGAATCTGTGAATCTGTTGTTGATTGATAAATAAATCTAACAGAAAGGGCTTTATAAGTTGCTGGTTTTGGCATTGTTGTTATCCCTGTATAACCACTTTTTGTTTAATGTAATGATGGACACTTGTTTCAATTAAATGTGCATTTAATTGTATTATATAGAGGGAAATGTATCTTTGATTGATCTATGATTCAAATAAAGTTTTGATATTCAGAAGCAAACATCTTTACACTGGAGCACAAACTAAATCATACTTGGAGGGAACAGTACGAACAGGAGGTCACTGGAAGGTCATGTCCTGTCACATCTCAGACATTGTAGATTATGCTAAAATGAAATTGATGGATTTTAATTTTATAAATTGTTCTGACCTTCTAGTAAAAGGGTTTGTCTTACTTCTGGACAATAGTGGTGGAAGTATTCAGATCTTTAATTGACATTTATGAATACCTTAAGTGTACTTCAGTAAACAGAGCAGTGCTTTATGTCCGCAGTTACTCTACACTTTACAGAACACCATCATTCTATTAATAGCATTCATTTTGCTTTTGCTGATGAAATTACAAAAGAAATCACAATTCTGCTGTTAAATTTCTGGCTCCAGTTATTTGAAAGAGCTTTTAGTTCAGATTTTTGCCAAAGATTCATTGAACTCTCCATTCATACTCCACTTATTCCTCAACACATTAACATGCCTGTCATATGACGGAGGATTAGGGCCATGTTAATTTTTAAAGTTTTTTGGGTTTTTTTCGAGATTGAACTCGTAAATTTACGAGATTAAACTCGTAAATTAACAAGTTTGAGACCAGCCTGCACAAAATAGATATAGACTAAAATAACGACTTTATTCTTTTATTCTTTAAAGACATTGAGGGTTCTACTTCAATCATTTTCGCACGGGCTGGTCTTGACCTCGTTAATTTACAAGATTCAACACGTAAATTAACGAGTTCGAGACCATCCTGTGCAAAATAGACATAGACTAAAATAACGATTTTATTATTTTGTTCTTTAAAGACTTTAAGTCTTCACGCGGGCAGGTCTCAAACTCGTTCATTAACGAGATTAAACTCGTAAATTTACGAATTTAATCTCGTAAATTAACGACTTTATTCTCGTAAATTTACGACTTTAATCTCGTTAATTTACGACTTTAATGTACCACACAGATTCTGATTGAGATATTTACTTTCATCCTGCGGTTTTATGGAGTAGACAATCCCTGCACAAAATCGGATTAAATCGCATTTAACTAGGCCTTAAATGAGAGCCATTACTTTGAAGTTAATAACATGATTACTAACACTCTGAGTTAACCTCCTCAACAGGAGGTGGTGGTAATGCACACATTGGTACTGTTAGGTGTCAAAGGCCATGAAAAGAAGAAGAACGCCCATTTTGCTTTCCCAGCCTGGCCACCGACGTGATTTGGAAATAGTATAATCAGATAGAAGAAGACAAAGAGCTGCAATGGACGGGTAAATGTGTTTCTCTCTTTCAGGGTGCACCTTGCATTTCGGTGAATTTGAACATGATTAGTCTTTCTCTTAGTATTCTTTGTGTTAGCTCAACTGCGAACCTTGATACTGTATATTGAAGATAGCATGACGTTAGGAAGCTAACACCCAGCCCCACGGAAGAAATGGTTTATTATTGTCTGGCATATATGGAAACGTGTGCATGCATTTATGACAGAACATGACACAAGAGCTATTTTCGGTCAACTCAACAAGCTCATAGGTAGAGATAACATTTACACGTTGATTCAGTGCTGCACCTTCTCGCCTGTTTTATAGGATACAATGTGATTTATTTTGCAACGTCAGCGTAACTACAGCAACCGGTCTAATATTTAGTTGTACGTCCGGATATCAGGAGTTTAATATTACGTCCGGAAATGAGGAGTGAAAGAAGCTGTTAGCCCTGTTATAGCTCACACACGTCACCTGTCATTGGGGTGCGTTCCCTTTGTCTTTGTGTATACTAATGCCCAAGCGACCTCTGTCTGTACATCTCACATTTGACAGATAAATGGATCGACATTATGTGCAATCGTCACATGGGAAAATGACGTCACGTTTCCAAACCAATCCAACAAAAAACGTCAAATTTTGATAAGCAATAAAAGTCTTTCTTCTCACGTTTACATTGTTTAAGTGTGCGAGCAGAAGGGCCGATCTACGTAATAACGACCCGATTTAGCTCCGCCCATTAAAACCTAGAAAATAATCGGAAATCAGTCTTTGCACATGTTTAAAGCTATCTTCTTGCAACATATTTAGCGTGCTTGAAGACGTATTGCTGATTTTACTTTACAGGGACTTTAAGTATCAATTGTGGAATTGTGTCTGAGGAAGGCTTAAACCTTCATCATAGTGTTGATGTATGTGAAGGCAGCCTTTAATGTATTATCATTTATATCGGGTGTAAGATATAAAGTAATGACGCAATTACTGTATTTTTTAATGGTTAATTTTTGGGCATCATAAATCAGTCTCCTGAATACTTGGGATTAGTATTAGGGATGTAACGACTCACGATGCATGGGCGGTTCTAGACAGGGGCTAACAGGGTCCAGTGCCCCTGTAACACTGAGCTTGGTCCCCCCTGTGGCCACCCCTCCTGAAGGAAGAGCCCCCCTAATAATGCATACACAGTATTTGACTCAACAACTGGACTCACAATCTAGTATTAAATACTCTTACTGAAATAATTATAAATCATGGTATTTTATGTTGTGGTATTTAATGATGTGCGCTATTATTTGGCATGAGTCATCATCTTTGTCTATTTTTCACCTGGGTTTAATGTTCCCCTCTGACAAAACAACTGGCCCCAGTTTGGCCCCCTCAGTAAAAGTGGTCTAGAACCGCCCCTGTCACAATACGATTCTCTCCCGATTTATTTTACAAAATGAGACTGTAGACAAAGTATGACTGAAACAGATTCCTTTAGGAGCTGCTAACCGGTTTGGCCTTTTAATGTTTTTAATTTTCCTCTCAACAAGGGGAGGTGATTGGAGCTTCTCACTGTGGTGTGGATTAAAAGCTGCATCATGTTGGTTGTGTTATTTGTGTAGTTCTCTGTCTTCTTGTAATATCTGCACACAGTTTTTGTCTCGTCTGTTATCTTCTCTCCTCTTTCATTTTCTGTCTTGTTGAAGCCAAAATGTTTCCACACCTCTGATTTAAAAGACGCTGGTGCGTCCTCAATTTCTAAATCTTGCTCTCCAGCTGCTGACGCTCACCATATTATTGAGATTCATTTTTCAGAGTACCGATGTGAACCTTGACACCTTTGAATCGATTTATCACAATTTTTATGATTCATCTTTACATCCCTAATTAGTAATCCTTAATTTTCTTGATAATATAAATAACAGAATTTGTGTCTGTTTGGGTTTTTCCACCTTTCTCTCCACAGTGATGTTGCGGTTGGTGTGAAGGCAAGCAGTTTTACATTTTACTTTCACTTAGTGAGCACATTTGTATTTACTTTGTCTGTGTACTTCCTGTCCACAAGTTCTGATTAATACCTAGTTAAAACTGTCTGTGAAGTTAAAGGATGAAACAAATTGTAATTTTTCACTTTAGTTTTCTTCAAATTGTTACACTGACCTATAACAGGATATCTGTTGATCCCCCCCTCCTTTACTGTCCAGTACAAAATGTTACATAGTGTTTGATAGTGTCTTATTCTACCTTTAGGAGTAATATTGATTATGATTATGATCTTTGTGTTTCTTTCTTTCTAGAGAGGCTCAGATGAGCTCAGCATGTACAGCAGCAGCCCCAACGCGATGACAGGTACGTTTACTTTCAGTTTTTAATGAAAGGGTTAACGGGGTATCATAGTTAACTGTGCTATGAGAAATTAATGGTAATTATACATATATTGTCTTATCTTTGATATTGAATTCTACTGTTGTGGATTAAAAAATAATTACTTGTACCCTTTAAAAACATAAAGGTTTAGGATTATAATCAAGGGTTTGTTCAACCAGCTGCCCATATACTCACAGGTGATCACAAACCTGGAAAATATTAGAAGCATGTATAAAAGAGCCAAATAACATAACATGAAACCTTAAAATAATAAAAAATAATATATTTATAAGACAATTTTAAATTGGAAAACAAATATTAAAATACCACAGGACAAAAACGTGTTGGAAAACAATGAGTCAGGCTAAACTAAGAATAGAAAGGATTGGAGTTATTTTTTGAAGAAAAGAAAAAAGGAGCAAAAACAGAGCACTTTTCAAAGTCGGAAAAGGACAGGTGTTATTTAAATATGCCTTTAAGCAGTAAGAAACCACGAGGTGACAGTGAGCCAGGCTGCATGAACAATACAAGGACTCTGAAGATTAAGCTCTATGTAGCTGCTTAAGTTTCAGTCATTTATATAACTTACTGTGTGAGTAAGTGACTTACTCTCCTTCTTTCTATTGCTGCGTGTGTGTTTTGTGATGGTGTGTGTCCATGTTCAGCGAATGGCAGTGACAGTAAGAAACAGCGTCTGGATGAATCCCCTCCCTCAAGAGTTCTTCACATCAGGAAACTTCCCAATGAAGTGTCAGAGACTGAAGTCATTGCTCTGGGTCTGCCTTTTGGGAAGGTGACCAATATACTGATGCTGAAGGGGAAAAACCAGGTACACTTTAATGATACACTTTACCATCAGCCAATACTTAAGGGTTAAGATCAAACAATACAGTCTTATCATTTAAATTATTTTCTTTTTAAAGGGGACATATGATGAAAAATCCTCTTCTACAGTGTTTTTGAACATTTATTTGTGTAACTGACCCACAACATGTGAAATAAACCCATCCAGTCCTTTGTTTGTGGTCTGCATAAGTCTTACAACACAGAGAAAAATGCTCTGTTTCAAATGTGCTCTCCTTGTGATGTCACAGTGGGATTCTGGTAAAAAAATAAATACCCTCCTCTCCCCTGGTATCTCCACCCATGGACTCCACCCCCAGCCTAGAACAAAACTTTTGAGCAGGTCGGCCATTTTTATTCTCACTACAGAGGAGTGATGTCTACCAGGAAAAAAAGGGGGGGGGGCTCATTTAATTTAAAGAGACACACACACCAAAATAGAGCGTTCTGAGAGAGCTGGTTTATACAGGGTCTCAAACCTCCTCTGGTGCTTGATTCATGTTATATTTTGACCAAAGCACAGCACAGATGTTTCATTTAGACCACAGGGGACTGTTTGAAAAGGTGGAGGAGGGGACTGTTTGAAAAGGGGGAGAAGGGGGATGATATGTCCTCTTTAAACAAGAAAAGGACAGTGAGATGTTGTTTTTACTGCTAAAACACCTTGTAACATTTTGTCCAGGCATTTCTGGAGTTGGGAACAGAGGAAGCTGCCATGACTATGGTGAACTACTATACAGCTGTCACACCACAGGTCTGAAAAACACCAGCATGCATTCACATTATACATCAGTCACCTTTGTTGTTGTTGTTGTTGTTGTTGTTGCTAGTTTATGAAACTGTTGTTATTTCAGGTCAGAAACACTCCTGTCTTCATCCAGTACTCAAACCACAAGGAGCTGAAAACTGACTCCGCTCTAAACCAGGTGTGCAAATTATAAATATTTGAACATCAAACAGTTCTACCCCACAAGTGTGTGTGGGAAACATTTAGCCCTTTCCTTATTATGTATCCATATCCCTTCTCTCCAACCAGAGGGCCCAGGCAGTATTGCAGGCGGTATCAGCAGTTCAGGATGGAAGCTCTCCATCCTCCGACCCTGGAGTTCTGGACCTAGCTCCGCCTCCAAGCCCCGTTCTGCGAATTATCATTGACAACATGTTTTATCCTGTAACTCTTGATGTGCTGCAACAGGTAAACACACACTAGATGAACAAATCAACCCTGAAGTCAGGTTTATTTGATGTTTTTCATATTGTTTTGACACTGTAAATTAAAAGAGGTTTTATTTAGGCTACACTGGTTGACCTCTTACTTTGACAAAAACTGTAAAGCTATGCATTTCTTACTAGCTTTAAACAAGAATGTTGAAAATGAAGTTTGATAAGCAGTCACTCAGACACATATCTTCCGACCTATTGACTATCCTCTTATGTTGTTATGAAGCCTCTGGGAGCTCCAGATGTTTACAGGCCAACACTTACATTTCCCTCCGGGTAATTGTTCACTGAACCACAAGTAACTCCAGAAGCTAGAATAGACTTTGAGAGATGATGTCTGCCACTGGATTTTATCAGAACATAAATGCAAATTTCTATTTCTATTGATTAAAAAAATAATTCATCCCCAGATGATAGCTTATTCTGGGATTTTTATTTGGCCGTTGCATTAAAGCTCTTTATTTTTCTCCATATAGCAAAAGTCAGCATGTCGAAAAGACGAAAGTATTATTCAGATCAAGCTTGGTCGTTTTCTCAATTCTCTTGTTCAATGGTTTGATTTTCCAGATCTTCAGTAAGTTTGGGACCGTGATGAAGATTATAACCTTCACTAAGAACAACCAGTTTCAGGCTCTCCTGCAGTTCAGCGACCCCGTCAATGCACAGCAAGCTAAACTGGTAGGATCACACTTCTAGCAAAGCAGTGGAACAATTTGTAACACCAGGTGGACTTGTGCTGTTTGTTCTGAAGCATTCATTCATTAGTGTGTCCTGGCTTTAGACAGAAGAATATCTGGTTAGCTACCGTAGCCTTAACAGTAGGCTAATGATCACATCTTATATCTGATAGTGATACAAAACATTGTACTTTTTAATAAATATGTCAGGATGTTGTGAAACTGCACCTACTCAGCACACCAATTCAACTTTTATATAGCGCTTTTCTGAAAACTCAAAGACGCTTTGACAAAAACATAAAACAATAAAACAAAAAACGACGAGGACAGTACAACGAAGAAGTAATGTAGGGGGGGAGGGGGGGCGTTAGTGGTTGATACGCTCGGGGATGGGGAGCCAGTGGAGGTCATGAAGGACGGGGGTGATGTGGTCTCTGGAGATGGATAAGATAGACTATTGTTGCAGATACATCAAGGGGCTGTTAGTCCAGTTGAATTGGTGTGTGTGTGTGTCTCCTCTGCAGTTTTTTCTCTTTTTAAAAAAACCCATCCTTTGTTGAAAGTTGAACTTATTAATGAAGTCTGTTTGAACCGTTAGTATTCCAATAATGTCTTGACTTTTTAAGAAATGTTCAGTTTTCAGATTTAAACTGATGTTTTTCTTTTTGGACCCGACTAAAACTTCTTCATCAATAACTTGTCTTTCCTCTTCTTCTTTAGTCTTTGGATGGACAGAACATCTATAACTCATGTTGCACGCTGCGGATAGACTTTAGTAAACTGGTCAACCTCAACGTCAAGTACAACAACGACAAAAGTAGAGATTACACCAGGCCTGACCTTCCTACAGGAGATGGAGAGTCAGCCAACAAGGACCATTCCTTATTGGGTAAATGTTCCTCTGTCCTTATCTGTCTGCACCACATTTATTTACATCTTCTTCTGGGGTTTCTACTGGCTCCACACTGCCAGTTGAAGGCTGAATACTTTGTGCCCCTGTCTGCAATGTGTAATGCATGGAGGCAGAATCAGAGGTCATCAGAGGTAGAGGACGAGGTGTAATGGGGGCTGTGTGTGTGTATGTCTGAGTGGGTATGTGAAGCTACCACCTTGTGTTCAAACCCTTTGGTGATGTGTAACCACACACATCAACATTACAGATTCAACGTGTGAGTGTAAAGGAATGATGACAGAGGAACTTCATCATGGCGCTGAATAGTATTCTACTGTCACGCCCCTCTTTTAACCCCTGAAATAAAGAACACCCTTTAGTATGCTCAGTCACACATTTCATTCTTCATTTATTGAACCTTTTTTTTTTCGTGTGACATCAAATGAATAGTTATACAGGATTTGTTTTCTTTACATTTCCTCGGTTATCTCAGGAAAAGAGACAGCTGGGGTTTTACTATAGCTGGAAATATTTTCCACAGAAATAGTGGCTTTTTTTTCTCAAGGAGGATGTGGCATTAATGTCTGAGTTGTTTAAAAGTCAGCTTATTGGTTTCTTGCTAGAGCTCAGGCTTTGTCTCCTTCCCTAAACATGAATAAATCTTTGTAGAACCAGGGGCTTGAACCATCTTTCAAAGATGCTTTACGTGTCTGTATTGATATATTGGAATGCTATCAACATCATATTGTCCAATAGTGTGTCAGGAGTAAGATAATAAGATGAACTGAATTCAAGTTGTTCCTTGCTCTTAGGTCATAATATCACATTTATGGATGCTTTATATATAAGATAAATGTACCTCTGGTAAAATACTTGTACTGTTACTGCCTGATTGTTCTCCTCAGGTACATGTTGGTGATGTTTTTGTTGAGTAAATCTTGTTTTTGTTGTTTTGTAGGTACCCCATCTGGAGCGCTAGCTTCCTACTCTAGTGGAGGAGGTTACTCGTCCTCACTCTCCCTCTCGCAGGGTGGAGGTACTGATATTTAAATGTTTCTTAAATTCTGTTTGTCCATCAGTCTATCGCTGCTGTTTGTCTCCTGCTGCTGGCTTTTATTATGTCATGAGCTGCTTTATTTATCTAACATGATTACTCTCGTGTGCCTCTGTGCTCAGTTGAGACTATACTGAACCTTTTTTATTTTAAATACTAGATGGACTTCTATCCTTGTGTCCATGCTAGTCCTGTAAGGCTCCTTAAAATTGGCAAAACTATTAAACTATTTTTTCTTTCAATCCTGAAGTAAAAAATTGTGCTTAACCAGCATGGACAACATTTGATTGTAAAAGGGAAATTTAAGAAGAAGAACAAGTAGTCATAGTTTAACAGGGTCATTGATGTTTGTCAGTATAATAACATGTCATGAAGCACAGTACCCTCCCTCAATTTGATTTTTCCTTTTTTCAGTGCATGTTTTTTTATGCTGCAGCCTCCCAGAGAAATTGTAAACTGTCATGTCTGGGTGTTTTATTGTTTTGTGCCTTTGTTGGATCTAGAGCCCTTTCAAACAAGCACTGCACTCCTGAAAATTTGAAAATAGCTGGAACACAAGTACCCAAACCTTTCTGAACCTGAACAGTAAACTTGTTGAGCTGTTTTTCTCTGGTTTCTTTTTTTTCAGCGTCCTGTACATTGTTTTTCATGATCGTGTTTGTATTATGAGTAACTCCTGGTACATGTTTTAGAGTGCTATCGACCCAGAAACAGAGGACTCCTCCCCCTGCATGCTCTACCACGGCACTCTCCCTGACATAGACCAAAACAGACTATTTCAAGTTGTGACAACTTGTACAATTCTGGAAATCTCCTGCTGTGTAAAAGTGTCTGAAAGGGAAAGTCAGGACCTGCATTTCTGAAAATGTTGTTGGTCTATGTAATCCTTTTAAAGCCAGAATCTAGTTTAATGCAGTTAAATTGTAAATTGTTTATCTGATGTTTCTAACCATCAGGAGCCATCAGTCCTCTGAGCGCTGCAGCAGCAGCAGCAGCAGCTGCAGGCCGTGTGGCTTTATCTGGATCTGGAGTGTCAGGAGTCCTGTTGGCATCCAACCTGAATGAAGAGGTAAAGAAACCTGAAGCATTACTCTGAACCAGTGTGTTTATTAATGCATATTTCTGAGTGTGTGTGTGAGTGTGTGAGTGTGTGTGTGAGTGTGTAATCACTTGGAAACAGTTTACAGCGGGAATCATCATACCTCTTCCAACCAGACAGCCGGTCATAATGTGTAAACATGATCTCAAGTTTTAAACCTTTTAGAGTGTTAAATAATCTGAAACATTGATGCTCCAGTTGTTTTTTAAATTGTACACCAAAAACGTATTTTTTTATAAATGTCAAGGAAATAATGATGTTACACAAAACACATGAAAAGTATTTAGCTGCATATAACTCTTTCTTAAAGCTATGGCTACTACTGCTTTATCTACATTTAAATTTTGGGCTTCTAAAAAAACTAATTCTGAAGACTACCGTCAGTGTTTATAAATGTATTTGACTCGAGGCAGTTCTTTGTGCATGACATGGTTTAAAGAGAAGGATCCTTTCTTTAGCACGAGTGTGTTTTGTGTGTTTCATGCTTTGATTCTTAAGATGGATTTTTGTGCTTGGTAAACTGTGACAGGTCCTAAATTTGACAACTTTCAATAACAGAACCTTAACAATTGATCTGACTTGTTAATCTAGTTTAATGGTTTATTTGAATCAGGGACAGTGTACAAAAAAAAAACATTAGTCTCAGAAGAGAAGAGATGCTTTGTACCAGATTTAGCTAACTAGCTAATTTCCATCTGTTGTCCTTGGGCAGATGATGGTGACAGCATTAATGTTCTGTTGTGTTTTTGAAGCTTTGTGGGTTTTTTTTTAACTGAACACTTAAATCTTCTACTTCTTCTGTCAGTCTCTCGTTTCTTCTCTGATTGTGAATGTGCGTCTTCTGTCCTCTTTCATCCGTCTCCCTCTCTATCCACAGTATCTGTTAACTGGTTCTGAGTTTTCCACCTGTCAGAGTCCTGCTCTCTCTGTCTCTCATTCTTGCTTCTGGTGGAGCGGTGGTGTTCACACTTTGAGTCTTTAGTCTTTGTCAGACTGCAAAACAGTAATACTATTTATTTATAACAAAACAGTTCTGTAAGGAAGCCATCATCACACCTTTTTACTTTCACATTGATTCAGCATAATGTTGGTGTCCCAGTGTGTTTTTTTTTTTTATTGCGTTATGGGGATGCAGAAGCTCGACGAGCATAGCATGTAAACACACACACACACACACACACACACACACACACACACACACACACACACACACACACACACACACACACACACACGTAGAGGCCCCTCTGGCTCTGCCTTCTTCCAGAGATTTTGTCACACCCTTGTAATGCCTCTGGTGCTTCCTCTGATGACTTGGTCCCAACATGTCGCCTCTTTGACTTTCATACTGAAAGCCAAACGTCACAGGGGCTTAAATAACAGTCCGGATAGTTTTTAGTGAAACTCCTGTATTCTGACTGCTCAGTAGAAGTATTCTCCCTGTTGACCAATCAGCTTGTCAGCAGTAGCTCCTGCACCCTGCAGAGTTTGCGCAATACAATCCTGTGGCTCGGTAAAGGTTGAGTATGATGTAGCCATCCTTCATGTTTTGAATTGTTTTTCAGTCGAGACTCCATTCTCACCTGAGTCATCAACAGGACAGACTAACAGCTGTTCTAAGATTTGTGTTCCCTGTATTCTGGTGGCTTTGCAAAACAAACCCCAGAGTGTATCGCTGTTCTACGTTCATTTAATGAAATTATTTTTTAATACCAAACCCATTCTTAAACTTGTTAAATGGAAATGAACACATGTCCTAGTTTACATTTATTCCCCTCTTGAAGATTGGTTAAGAAGACTTTTGAAAATTAAGATATAAATGATTTTTTTTCTGAGTAAATTTCCACATCAGACAGAAACTATTGTTTCAGAAATGGACCGTGTCTCTCATTCAAAGCTGATAATCGTACACCTTGAGGAGAGGTTACTTATGTCAAACTAACATGTGTTGCTTTTAGTGATGATTTTGCGTAATGTATTTGAAGATTTCCAACAAAATAATATTTTTCCACCAAACAGTTCAAAGTTAAGTTTCATTGTTTTTTATACATTTCCTTTCCACATGTCTATGCCAGTCATGGTCCGCAGTCATTATGGCGCCTGTTTCCTCCAGTCACATGCTCTAGTTGACCATCTCCTTGGTGGTACCGCCCCTTGATGTTGGTTATCTCTTTCTCTGTCATTCACTTATTTATTTTATGCTTTACATGCCTTTTAATGTCTTATTTCTTACTTCCCTCCAATCCTTTCTTTTCCTAACTGAGAAATGCATCCAGCAGAAAGTGTGTGTTTGTGTTTGTGTGTTTGTGTATGTGTATGTGTGTACGTGTATGGAATCAAACAACCAATCATTCAGACGCCGTTGATGTTCCGCTGATGCTCTGTTTACTGACCTCTGCTTTGGTTTTTGTCCTCTCTTCCTTTCTCCCTTTCCCAACTCCTTTCTTCCCTCCTCCATTCCTAAACACTTCATCAACCGATTGGCCGTTCATCTTAAAACCCTCTCCCTCCTCCCCATAATGCTTACCCCAACTATTCCTCACTTCCTGTCCCTCTCTTAACTAAATGGGGTCTAACCTAACTTATGATTTGCCATGTTTGACCCCCCTCCCCCCAACCCCCATGCCCTTTAATGTTTTCTCAACCCCTGCATCGTCATGGAAACCACCACCCTCCCCCTTCTCGTCCAACGCTGGGCGGTCTGATCTCTACCTGCGTCTCTCCTCTTCCTCCTCCTCTGCTCCTCCTCTTCCTGTCCTCTGCTCTGCGGTCTCTCTCTCTAAAGATGGTCACGCCTCAAAGTCTCTTTACCCTCTTCGGTATGTTCAACCTCTTCTATTCTATCTGTAAATCTCTCTCTGTTAATCCAATTTTTGCTTCACTTTTTTCAGTGATGTCGTGGAATCGGTTTTTCCTCTGTGTCTTTCTTTATCTCTAAACTTCTCCCCTTTTTAAGATTGAACAAAACTGAGTCTGCTTTGTCGACTCTGAATGAAAAGTGAGTCTGGGGGATTTGTCTGTTTGGTCAGCTGATCTGTTAACTGATGAGAACAAAGACAAAAAAAGTCTCATTGTTGTCAAACAACACAGTGTACTGGACCTTCAGTTAGATAACTTTCTCTCAGTGTGTTGCTTTTAGAAACCACTCGGGGCGTGTGATCCTGACCTGGCATGAGGGTGTTTCAACACAGCATCTACTGTCTCCACTCAGCCAAAACTGATATGAGTCTTTGCTACTCTGAGTTAGACGACTTAATCATAAATCATCCAAAGAAAATTCATCCGTCATCTACTCTCCTTTGACTTTCTCTTCAAGGTTATTTTTATTTTTATTGAATTATTACACACATTAACACAAACAGATCCCCACCCCCATACAATCCCCCCCCCCTTGCTGTCATTCACGTATAAAGACTCTTTCACTACCTCGCCATATTCTGTTGACGGCTAAGATGAAAGACTAGTTGTTGAGGCACTTGGTGAAAAATAAATAAAATAAACATAAATATACACAATTAAGTATTAATAATAATATTCTGATGTATAGATAAGGTGGAATAAAAAAAATAAAAAATGAATAAATAAAAGCCAGAAGCAGCACGACCAGGTCAGAAGATAGAATGTGTCAAGGCAAAGCAAATTCACTATTTAATCCTGTACATGTGTGGAGGGTTTGCCAAAGAATGGAAAGGAACGATTTCCAGATTTTATTGAATTTATTTTCAGAACCACGCAGTGTGCATCTGATTTTCTCAAGCGTACATCCCTTATCCGATGAGAAAGTGAAGGTGGGGCTGTGTCCTTCCTCTCCTTTGACTTTAATGGAAAAAAAAAAAAACATTTTAATTTTCAAGTTAAAAAAACATTTAGGTTTGGAAGATATCCCCCTCGGAGGGTGAAATGCACAGAGTTTTATTTTATTGGCCAGCAGGAGCAGGAGGAATAACTACAAATATGACTTGTTTAAAATCCTTGTGGGTACTTTACTATCCTGAAAGTTGTGAATGTACTATCATTTTTTTCCTTTAAATTAATGTGACCTGCAAATGTAGGACAAAATGATTTTTTTGGAAACAAAACCAACACTTCCCAGAGCTTGTACTTCATAGAGCTGTCATTGGAAAAATGTAGAGCGAGTGCATTTTGAAGGGAAGAATTGTGGAGTAGAGTTGTCCCTCAGTTAAATATGAAGTATCTGAGCTATCTGCTAAGCTGTGATGTAAGAAAAGAAGCTATAAACGTTCAATTTCTCATTCTGTCTTTTTAGTGATTGAAAGAACAACAAAACGACAACCGCAAACTGTAGTTTCTGGTACAATATTTTGAATAATATTTATGTAGTACCCAAATGAAAAATGTATATTCTCACCGTTAAATTGATCATGACAGTCTGGTGTGCTCCTCCTGACTTATTCCACATATTACAATCTTTACACCTCGTCCTTTCTTTATGTCTGTTTGTTAAGATGTGTCATTAATCAGATACTTTCCAGTCAGAGTGAACTGCTGCTCTGGCCCTAAACTAAGAATCAGACTGCCAACCAGCCCAGATACTAATAATAAGCTACTCCAGGATATACAGAGACCTTTCAAAAAGGGGTGGGTCACCTCTCTGGATTTACTGTACATGGCATGCAGTATTCAGTTTGTGTCCTTTGAGAGGTTTTCTCTTTGTTCCCTACACTGTCCATCGCTGATTCACCTTTTCATAACCAGTCTCCAAGCTGGTTTATGGAATCTTGTGCACACTTGCCAGTCAAAGTTCTCCCAACTCAGCCAGTTACCGGGGAAGTTTCAGGTGTCTGAATGTTGTCACTGGTTGACATGACATCAAAAGCTCTTCTTGGTTCTTCTGGATTATTTTTGATTGAATGTCTTGTGGAAGTCAAATTGGGAAGATTCCATCTTTTCTTTTCATTTGTCTTTCTTCCACTAACTTTATTCCTTTACATTCTTTACACCTCTCCTTCTTTTATCTCTGTGTGCTCCATCTCTCCTGCTCTGTCTGTACTACCCTCCTCTGCTCTCTCTCTCTCTCTCTCTCTCTTCAACCTTCAGGAGTCTATGGTGATGTCCAGAGGGTGAAGATCCTCTACAACAAAAAGGACAGTGCACTGATTCAGTTGTCTGATGGAAACCAGGCTCAGCTGGGTGAGTTATTCTTTATGTAAGCAATATCAATCACTACACTAGTATTGGACTGCAAGAAATACATCAAGAAATAAAAGGTTTATCAATGTTATCAAAACACTTATGGCGAGTTTTAGGTGGTTATAAAACAGACTGAGATAAATGACCGGAATGGAATCGGAACTATAGTGGATATGATTGATTATATTTAAAGGGGACATATTATAAAAAATACACTTTTAGTGATTTTGAACATATATTTGGGTAACCTGAGTGTCTACAGACCCACAAAATGTGAAATAAACCCATCCAGTCCTTTGTTTGTGGGTCTTACAACACAGAGAAAAATGCTCTGTTTCAAATGTGCTCTCCTTGTGATGTCACAGTGGGATTCTGGTTAAAAAAAATCCCCTCCCCTCCCCTGGTATCTCCACCCATGGACTCCACCCCCAGCCTAGATCAAAACTTTCACACAGATCCACCATTTTTATTCTCGCTACAGAGGAGTGATGTCTATGGGGAAAACTCAGGGGGGGGAGTCATTTCATTTAAAGAGACACACACACCAAAACGGAGCGTTCTGAGAGAGCTGGTTTATACAGGGTCACAAACCTCCTCTGGTGCTTGATTGATGTTATATTTTGAACCAAAGCACAGCACAGATGTTTCATTTAGACCACAGGGGGACTGTTTGAAAAGGTGGAGAAGGGGGATAATATGTCCTCTTTAATGATTATTAATACCTGAAAAACTGGGAAAAGCAGGGAAGGTGGCAGACTCAAGACTCTAATCAGCCATTAGATAGTAGATCCTACTTTGTCCACAGGGGGGCCAAAAGTCAACACAAACCAAAAGTTCCTCACAGTAGCTTTAATATATAAATACATATATATTTGTACTTTAAAGTCCATGTACCACTTCAGATCCAATCAGGATCTTAAGGGTTTTTCTTTCTGTATGACTGCAAATGGTAATTTCCATATTTCTGTTGTTCCTTACATGTAGCAATGAGCCATCTGAATGGCCAAAAGGTGTTTGGTAAAGTGATGAGAGTGACTCTGTCAAAACACCAAACGGTGGCTCTGCCCAGAGAAGGACTGGATGATCAGTTACTCACTAAAGGTAGGAGGTTATGTGCATCCAAGAAGGACCTTTTTCAATATCTTTGAAGGATTTACTTTTACTCGTGACATTCTCTGTTGTGTTTTCAATTCAGACATTTAAAGTGTCAAAGTCAACTTTGAAGTGTCGTTACAACTTTTAAAGTTTCTTTATGTTTAAAAGATGTTCCTCAAAAGCTGTTTCCAAAAAAGTTTGTGTGCGATTTACAAAAAATCATTCCCAGCAGCAATAACTTTTAAAGCTCAGAAAGCCTTCTAGGTTCCAAAACATGAAATTAAATTTTTCATTAAGTGATTCTTCAAAAACTAACTATATTGAATCAACATTGAGTTTGAAAATGGTAAAAATCTGGATATGCAGTTAGACTGAAGTGACCAGAACTCATAGCTCACTCATAATCTCCTCCTGGGACTAGCTTCATAGCTAAAGGCTACATAGCTAAAGGCTACATTATTTATACCGAGTGTAATGGCCGGGGGTGGGGGCCGTTACAATATATTTTCTGAATCTGTGTTAGACTGAAGCTAGACTATTAAGTGCTGAAGTTCATGTGATAGAAAAATGAAACATATTATGTGTAGCATTCACATGAAATAACTTTCACCCTGATGTTTTAACCCTGATGTCTAATTGTTGTTTTTGTTTATTTTTTATTTTTAAAGACTTTTCTGGTTCTCCGCTCCATCGTTTTAAGAAACCAGGATCCAAAAACTTCCAGAATATATTTCCTCCGTCTGCAACACTTCACCTCTCCAATGTCCGGTAGGAGTAATGTTTTTGTATCTGGACAAAGAGGTTCATTTCTTCAGCTTTGCTTTGGATTCATTCTGCTTTAAAAAAAAAAAAAACAATAACAGTTTGTCTTTATGTGCAGTGATGGTCTTGGAGAAGATGATCTACGTCTCCTGTTCTCCAACGGTGGAGGAAGCGTTAAGGCCTTCAAATTCTTCCAGTAAGTAGAACTGAAGTATATTGAGTGAGTCTTCATTCACTTGTGTATGTGTATGAATGAATAATAGTAATAGTTAATACTGATGGTCTCTTTACTCAGCAGCCTCTACCATCAGTGTGTGAATGTGTATGAATGGATGAGTTAATACTGATGGACTCTTTACTCAGCAGCCTCTACCATCAGTGTGTGAATGTGTATGAATGGATGAGTTAATACTGATGGACTCTTTACTCAGCAGCCTCTACCATCAGTGTGTGAATGTGTATGAATGGATGAGTTAATACTGATGGACTCTTTACTCAGCAGCCTCTACCATCAGTGTGTGAGTGTGTATGAATGGATGAGTTAATACTGATGGTCTCTTTACTCAGCAGCCTCTACCATCAGTGTGTGAATGTGTATGAATGGATGAGTTAATACTGATGGACTCTTTACTCAGCAGCCTCTACCATCAGTGTGTGAATGTGTATGAATGGATGAGTTAATACTGATGGACTCTTTACTCAGCGGCCTCTACCATCAGTGTGTGAGTGTGTATGAATGGATGAGTTAATACTGATGGTCTCTTTACTCAGCAGCCTCTACCATCAGTGTGTGAATGTGTATGAATGGATGAGTTAATACTGATGGACTCTTTACTCAGCGGCCTCTACCATCAGTGTGTGAATGTGTATGAATGGATGAGTTAATACTGATGGACTCTTTACTCAGCGGCCTCTACCATCAGTGTGTGAATGTGTATGAATGGATGAGTTAATACTGATGGACTCTTTACTCAGCGGCCTCTACCATCAGTGTGTGAATGTGTATGAATGGATGAGTTAATACTGATGGACTCTTTACTCAGCGGCCTCTACCATCAGTGTGTGAATGTGCATGAATGGATGAGTTAATACTGATGGACTCTTTACTCAGCAGCCTCTACCATCAGTGTGTGAATGTGTATGAATGGATGAGTTAATACTGATGGACTCTTTACTCAGCAGCCTCTACCATCAGTGTGTGAATGTGTAGGTGTGACCTGCGGTCTAAAAGCACTTTGAGCAGTCAGAAGATTAGAAAAGCTCTTTACAAACTTAAGCCCGTTTACCATCTTCAAACCTCCTGTTTATATTTGTTTATAATGTTCAGTGGTAAATCTTAAGGCTGGTTCACACCGAGCTGACGACAAAGAACAACCTCCCTAATATTAAACGACTAAACTGTTTCTGCTCTTCCTTCATCAGGGACCGTAAGATGTCTTTGATCCAGATGTCATCGGTAGAGGAAGCCATACAGGCTCTAATGGAGCTTCACAACTATGACATGGGAGGGAATCACCATCTGAAAGTTTCCTTTTCAAAGTCCACCATCTAACCGAGCAAGGAAGTCCCTCACATACTTAGTCTTTTCAGTATCTTCTGTTAACCTCTTGTGCACTATTCCAAAACCTTTCAAAATAAGTAGTAGTTAAACACCAACATGTGCTTCAACCCCAAAGTTACAATTCATGAGTAGCATTTGAATAGATTTTAGTTTAAAGATTATGAAAACCCAAATCAACCCAATTCTTGACCAGTAGAAGCTGTGTAAATGTCAGTAGTATCCTAAAGAGTTAAGAAATTCCAGCTTTATGACATCTCAAATTGCAACTAAATAAATAGTGAACATCAGCTGAAGATTTGTCTTTATGTTAAATTTGCAACTCTGCAGTGATTTCTTAAAGCTCTCCAGGGTGATTTAGCTCACTGTGATATTGTTGGTTTTGGTTTCAAGCTGCAGCAGAGCGCCCCTTCGACGTCACTCTACCACAGCGATCACTGATGTTGGTCAGCAGTGAAACAGACTTCAAAGATCAGTGTGTTCATCTTTACAGATACGTTCTTTTAAATTTAAAACGAATACAGACCATTTTAGTTTCAAGTTTACAGGAGTAGATGAGAATTGTTATCAATAATCAAAATGTGATTCATGTTCTCTCCTCCATTTTGAATAGATCACAATCTTATTTTAAGTCCAGATTTAAATGTTTTCTGCAGCATACAGGATAACTTTGCATGAAGTTTGAACACCAGATGTAATTGAAGTGGTCAGAGGTTCTCAAAAGAAATTAATTAAACCACCCTTCATACATTTTGGTACAATGTCAGACAATACAGCTTTTCTTAACTGGCCAGTATGCCAGTTAAGAAAAGCTGTATTGTCTGACATTGTAGTTTCCCGCTCTTTTTCCCACAGGCTAACACGGTCAGAACAACAGTTTACAGGGTGTGCTTTGACCGTTTTTGATGCATAGAGTCACAATGCTTATATGGAAACTGGAAAAATAATTTGAGAAGGCTGCTTGTTGAGTACATTTGGATACACCAGAAATAGATGTTCCTGTTTAAATTTGATGCTTTAATAATCCGTTGCTAACTTGGTGCGCACACAGCCAGGTAGGTAGAATGCATGCTAATACTGTCTGTAAAGACAAGGTTTCAACATGTGATTCTGGTCTTGGTCTCTGATTTTGGGAGGAGACCTTTTGGACCAAAGTTCATGTGCCTTTAGCTTGTGGTCTGATTCAATCTTTCATGCCTTGATACAGTCGTTTAATTAAGATGTGAACCCAGCCCAGCTGTCCAAAAAACATGAGCAGAAGAAAACTGGGTCACTTTCCACTGAGCTTATCTTCAAACTGTGTTTCCTCATCTCTGGTTCTTATTTTAGACTACAAAGGTTTTATTTAAGGAGATAGTTGCACATTTTCTACCTAAGCTCGTTTCTTTTGTGGTAAGATTTCATAGTTTCATGTATTTTCTATCAATGAACCCAATTGAAATTACAGTATGTCTGTGTTCCAACTTACTCCAGGCCTCATGGCTCATCTATAGCCTACCTGTCAATAAACTTCTCTCTCTCTGTTCACTTCTGTCAGTTGTTTTTCTTCTTTAAATTGTTTGACATTAAGAAATGCAAATATAGTTGTTTTTTAAAGGCTTTATATGTGATTTTTTGATCCAGCAGATGTCACCAGCATGAAACCAAAACAACTCGCGCTGCATTGTTGTGTTAGCATGCTAATGCTAGCGATCTTTATTATGCTCGTATCTTCACACTGCATGTAAATTTACCTGAAATGAGCGTGATCTAGAAACACAGTTAAGCAGTGAGTACAGTATGTTATTCTTCTTTTCTCTAGTCCCTCAATTAATCAATCAATTCAATCAATTTTTATTTGTATAGCGTCAACTCATAACAAGTGTTATCTCGAGACACTTTACAAGAAGCAGGTAAAATACCTTACTTATTGCTATGTTACAAAAAGCAGGTAAAAGACCTTACTTATTGCTATGTTACAAAGATCCGGCCTATCCATCATGAGCACTTAAGCAAAGCAGCAAAAGTTACAGTGGTAAGAAAAAACTGTCTTATTAAAAGGCAGAAATCTTCGGCCGGATCCCCGGCTCATGACGAAACAGTCTTCACAGGCCTAGACTGCGCCGGGCTTGGAAAGGGATAGGGGGTTGTTCTGGCAAGCCGTCAACCGACGATCTTGAGGAGCCTAGGAGAGCTCAAGAGCTCCCAGGAAAGTAGGTGGTTAGTGACTGAGATTTATAGATAGATGATAATTAAACAACTTTTATACATGAGGGGAGGAGTCAGCCGGCCGTCCGGGCGATGTAAACAAAGTGAAGATAGGACTCTGAAAACTCTGAAAACATCACAGACAGTGGGACTCGGGTGTTACACCCATTGTAGACAGTCATGACTCACAGAGTTATTTTCAGAGGATATACTTGATTTATATTATATTTAAATGTGTAAAATCACATATTAAGACTTTAATGCTGCATTTTTACATCGAACGACATGTTTCTATGATGTAGCGCACGTGCCGTTATTGAGTAATTTATTCACACAGTAGGTGGCAGTAATGCTCCTTAACGGTGGTTGCCATTGCAATTAAATAATATTAGAAGAAGCATAAAGCTTGATTTTATGGTGACAGTTTTGCATGAGGAAACAGAATCACCACACTGGACACATCAAATATAAGTTTTCTTTTTGGGGGACCAAAAGCTTACTGTGTTGTGTGTACTGAAGTTCTGCGACATGAAAGTCTGAAGCCATCAAAACAATTACACAATTAAGATATTATACAACATACTTATAAGACAATTGAGTACTTTCAAAATACTAATGTTCTGTTTTGTGATGATGAAATACAATGACATTTTCATACGGCCAACATTTTTAATTCAATACATTTTGGTCGCGATTTGTCAGTAAAGGTGAGAAAGAGTTGAGAGACCAGTTGAGAACCAATCATTTACAACAAAACTCCCATACACTCTGTGCAAGTGACCAATTCAATGAAAATGGCTCATTTTAAAGCAGACTCAGGTAAGATACCCTGAATTTAATCAAAAAGTTCCCAACAAGCCTCAGATAATCTTGATCACCAAGGAGTTTTAGTTTTAAAAGATTTTTTACAGAGCCACAAAATATGTAAAAAAAAAAAAAAAAAAAAAAGGAGACAATTTGAATACTTTTAATGGTTCTCTCCATGAAAATAAATTACATTTCTTGTTTCTTGTTGGGTGCCCCATTGGAGTCAGCACCTGGCATTAGATGCAGTTCTACTGTAATCCATAAGAGGTCAGTGTTAACCAAGTCCTGTCACCAATAAAAGGCTGAAACTAAAACTCTGATTTCTCCATCACTAAGAGAAAGATGCTCAAAGTGGGAGATTTCCTGTGAAATGATGTGCGATGTCATCTTTCTTTAATCTGTCAGGTTTATCTCCTAAAACATTTCTTTAAGAAGGACAAACCCTGATACATGCAATACGAGAGGAGAACAAAGGGGGATAAAGTTACAGTGAGACTGTATCCAGATCATTGGACAACTGTTGCTCCACACAGATGGAGGATGGAGCTGTAAGCAGGTGCTGCTCCACTGAACTCTAAAGAAGGCATTCAGTTGATGTCATGGACCTCCACTACGGTTGAGATCCTGTGAACTGTTACCCAAGTAAATGATAAATGGACTTGAGCTTATATAGAACTTTACTAGTCTTCTGATTACTCAAAGCGCTTTTACACTGCAGGTCACACCTACACACTGATAGCAGAAGTAACTAACTTCATGTGCCTCCAATGAAGCTGCAGGAGCAACTTGGGGTTAAGTGTCTTGCCCAAGGACACAACAGACATGTTGCTGCGGGAACTGGGATCGAACCCTCAACTGTCCGGGTGAGAGACAACGACTCTACCACTGATCCACAGCCACCCACAAGTGACCTACCTGTTTGAAAACACAATTCTCTTCTGGTCTTTGACTGAGAACTGTTGTTATGACTCTATCAGACTATCTCTTACAAATTCATCTTCATTAATACTAAGCTTAGCATATTCTATTATTATTATCTATTATATTCTTCTATTACAATCATACAGTGGTATCAATATGAGAAACATTTTTTAACAAGCAGGCCTCTTCGCTGCATCCTGTCTCCAATGACATCACAATGTCACTATTTGTATTTTATCATTAATTCTGCAATTTGTATCTGTAGTATTCATACTGTGACACATCAAAATGTCCTCTGTTTAAAGTGTAAAAAAACAATTAAAAAGGAAGAAAGAAGGAAGACGTTATGTTAAAGATTCATTGTAGAATCTGTCTGTCTTAATAAATTGTGCAAAGTCAGTCGAGCAGCCGATGCTAATATATCTAGGAAAATATTCCTGCATGTAAGCCAATCACAAGAAAGAAAGAAAGAAAGAAAGAAAGAAAGAAAGAAAGAAAGAAAGAAAGAAAGAAAGAACGGGGGAGAGATATTTTCCTCATGCAACTTGTGGACCTTACAGCTGACCAATAGATTTGAGTCTTCCTGATGACCTCAGAGCTCCACCCCGTGTGTGTGTGCGCGTGTCCGTGTGTTTAGTGATGCAGATGATCCGTAGATCTGTGGTTGGTCTGATCCTCCCCTCCCCCCCATCCATACCTCAATTTTCCTCCCACAGTCCTTTGGTGGTGAGGGGGAGGGGAGAGTGGGACTCCGGGGTGGAGGAGGTTTAGGTCATTAGGCAGCGGGTTGAAGACAGATAACCAAACTAATATCCATAACTTACTGGGACCATAAAGCTCCTTTATAACCATCAACTAGAACACTTCAGATTTAAAAAATGACATACAACAATGAAGAAAGGACTGTCTGCTCCTAATCTCCAAAATAATGAAGTTTTCCCATAACCACACTTAAACCACACAGTGGCTGCTTGAAACAGAATGGCCTTAATTCAGCGTCACCTGTGAGGACTGACAAGAGGTTGTGTGTTTCTGCTCCAATAAGGGACCATCTAACGTTGTCTTCATGCTTTAATTCTGTGTAACCTACTAGTATTTAAATTGGTAGGGTTGACAAGAGTAGCTTTAAAGGGATACTTGACCCGTTGAAACATGAATCTGTATTGACATTGGGTCATATATGTAGAAATGTGAAATACATTTTGAAGTTGGTGCCTTCTTGGCCGAGAAAAGGCAGAAAGTGTCTTTTTGGCTCATGTGGATGAAAGACACCAAATCCCAGAATGCACAGCACCGCAGGGCACTCCCATTAAGGTCCTCTATTTACAGACATATTTACTTCAACACATAAATCCGTTTCCTCAACTGATTCAGAGATTAGGCAAACAGTGAGAGCACCGACACTACCAGTCCGTCCCAGCTCGAGCCGGCCCCGGCTCCTCGTCCTCACCGCTGCTGCCAGCTCAGCAGCCGAGACACAAGACCGGCCTGTCGGCAGCAACCGTCTCGCAGCTATATTTATATTTTTTCGCCATTGTCAGCTTTCTCCATAGAGCCTGTTAGCATAGCTTCCAAGCAATATGGCAGATGTTAAGTTTCAATTCTGGGAGTGAGTTCCCACCCACTGATCTGTGATTGGTCTGTAGCTTCAGTGGTCGAAAATATGAGGAACTAGCGTTATAGTTTCACCCTGCTAACCACAACAGCTTCCAGTGACGCAATATGATGATTTTTGCGTCACTGGAAGCTCCTTTTCAGACTCAGAAATACAAAGATTTCTCATCTCAGGGGAAAATGAGGGCGACCATTCAAAAATACTACCAGGTTTCTAATGATACAAAGATTAATGCTAATGGGTGAAGTATCCCTTTAAGCTCACATAGTCACATAAACAGAGCACAGCTGGCTCAAAAACAAAAACACCAGGTGATTATAACTGTCTCTGGTATCCCAGGTTATCTGCCCCATGGTTTTATTTGTTGTCCTTTCTATGAAACCCTGACCCAAACGATTCATCTTTTCTATTCATTTGTTGATTCTGTGTACACCATGTTACATGTATCAATGATATAAAAGAAAGACTGGCCAGCACTACGACATAGTTAAGACATACTTTTTGCCCAGGAAAAATTTTAAATATGAGGAGAGCAAGATTCAACCAAAGAGTGCAGCAAGCTAACATAGCTAATGCTAGACTCTTCCATAACTGCATTATATGTACTAGAATAAACTGCAACTACCAAGCACTTCATGATGAGCTAATACGAGACTGCAGTGAGACTGACAGACACCGGTCTAGTGGAGAGAATTCAGTTAGACAAGGATTTTACGCTAGTAAAATCAGTCACATGGTCAGGCAGTCGGAAGTGATACAACAGCAAACAGATATCAATGAGGAAGTGAAAATTAAAGAGAAGCACTGACAACAAAGAATAGGAAACAAAAAACTGCCCATATCAGTGTATCACCAGCCATTTTACAAATGTGTAGAGCCCACCGCTCATAGTAACTTGCCCTGCTAGAAACGATATGTGGCATACCTGTGGGGAGACCCAACCCCTTTATTGGGTAAAGTACATCCTGCCTTTAGTAGAGCAGAACCTCTCTTGTAAGATCTCAGGTCTTCAGTCCTAAAACATTTCAACGGAGAATGCAGATTATCGATGGGCTGCAAGGAGTTTCATGTCATATGAATGACATTCTGGTTTGAGGGAAAGACCAACACCAGCATCACACTGTGCTGCACAAGCTTCACACTAAACATGGAGAAGTGTGAGCTGGACAAAAAACAGTTAGATCGATGAGATGCAGGAGAATTGAACGAGCTACACCTGGTGTAGTCCTCAACCATACAACCCTCTCAGGACAGACGTTGGCTCTCATCTTCTTCTCACACCCCTTGTGAACCCCTTTATGCTGTAAATAATGTTGGTGTTATTTTGGTATACCTCGTCTTCGACTCCTTTTTTAGTTGCAGCCTAAGAGCCGGGTTGTAACACTACAGAACAAAAAGCGTTCGACCAGCTGAAGGAGGATCTTACACCACCTATGAAAATAATCTATGAAAGCAGATCTGCAGATGCTTCATCATATGGACTTGGTACTGGCTCAGTGTTGGTTACAGGCCGGCCAGGCTGGTCAGCTCCGTCGTGTCGGCGGCGGCCAATTCATCAGTTTGCTGTGGTATAATCTCAACATTGTCCTTGAATCGGGTGAGCTAACAGCTAACCACAGGTGCATCGATGCTCCACTTCAAAACATCCACTTCTGGCATTAGTAAAGAAACAAATTCCAGGATTTGCAGAAAGGGCTCTGTCCCGGAGTTTTCTTGAAAGTCCATAAGACTCACTTTATGGCGGCCTCGTCCCATCCTGGTTGTGTGCGTATGTCCTCCATACACGGACGCAGGGCAAACTGCATCGACAGTCCTGCTTTTGAGGTTCCACCTCACTGCTGGAGGTGCATGTTTAGGGGTGCCAGAGAAAATTTTGGAAAAAGCAGTTAAAGTCTTTCTATGTGATTTTTCACACTTAAATATAAATCAAGTAGATCCTCTGAAAATAACTCTGTGAGTCATGACTGTCTACAATGGGTGTAACACCCGAGTCCCACTGTCTGTGATGTTTTCAGAGTTTTCAGAGTCCTATCTTCACTTTGTTTACATCGCCCGGACGGCCGGCTGACTCCTCCCCTCACGTATAAAAGTTGTTTAATTGAGGGACTAGAGAAAAGAAGAATAACATACTGTACTCACTGCTTAACTGTGTTTCTAGATCACGCTCATTTCAGGTAAATTTACATGCAGTGTGAAGATACGAGCATAATAAAGATCGCTAGCATTAGCATGCTAACACAACAATGCAGCGCGAGTAGTTTTGGTTTCATGCTGGTGCTCAAGGGCGACATCTGCTGGATCAAAAAATCACATATGAAGCCTTTAAATCTGCAAAAAACACCTTCAGGACTCTCATCCTCACTGAACAGAGTTGCTGTAAGGTCAGGTTCAGCTGGTGGGTGTAGCAGTGAACAACAACAGCACACCACAGACGTTTCCGCTCATCACAGCACAGTCTGCTTATCTTCTAGCTTCAGGTGTTCCAGCACAACTTTGATGCTATAAGTGGCCGACTGCAGTTTGACCTTTGACCTCAAAGAACTCCAAGAATCTCTCTGCCACTGTATTGTCATGCAACATGATGTCTCGTCCACTTCTTTGTCCTCCTGATACACTTCATTCATGCAGTCTAACAGTTCATTTTGTGTGATGCTGGATGTCCCTGTGAAGATGGGCTGAGCATCAAAGAGCCACTGAAGTCCCAAATCGCCCTCACACATTGTCTCAACTTGGTGGTAGTCGCAAATATTCAAACGAGAACTTTGAAGGCCGAAGTGGAGAAGGGTTCCATGTGAACAGCAGTTGAACACCTGTAGTGCCACGTAAAAATGTGTTTCAAAATGTTTCACACTGCTTCACACTTCCCAGCCACTGTAGTTAGCTCTCTTCCTTTGGTTTCCAAACAGACTGTTCCCGCCTGCATATACAACATGGCCGGCTTTTGTTTTATGGAGAAATGTGATGTATCCCTTTATTTTAATCTGTTATAGGTTACTAATATAAAATGAAAATAAGAAATATAAGATATTAGACATCTTAAGCTGTCCATTCATCACGGCCACTCGTCACGTCCATCATCCTTCTCTTAGTCAGCCAATCAATAACTGATGTTAAGATGAGGTAAGTAATGACTTCAGAGTCATTAAGCAATCTGATAGGCTGACACACTGCCATCAGCAGACACTGCTGGAAATGGATGTACCCCAGACACCCTGTGTCATATTTCACTGGTACACACACACACACACACACACACACACACACACACACACACACACACACACACGTACACACACGCACACACACACACACACACACACAGACACACACACACACAGACACAAATACACACACACACACACACACACACACACACACATACACACACACACACACACACACACACACATACACACACACACACACACACACAGACACACACACGCACACACACATAGACACAGACACACACACAAACACACCACACACACACACACACACTCACACACACACACACACACACACACACACACACACACACACACACACACACACACACACACACACACACACACACTCACAGTGTCCAGTGTGGATCTCGTACCTCCTGCAGTAGTAATGGATTTTTTCCCTGTGGGCCACGAGGGGCTGATTCATATCTTTATTGATTTAGATGAGGAGATGAACTGAGTGATGAAATAAGATAAATAAATTAGATATTATTTAAATTACCCTGTTCAAGATTTACACATTGACAGTTATAAATATATTTTTAAAATGTGGGTTACAGACTGACATTGCAGTGGTGTGAAGCTTTCTCGTGGAATTAATACAAAAAATACTGCTGAATGTCACAAGCCACCACAGAGAACATTGTCACAGTGAACATGGGGTAATACAGCAGCTGAACGTTTATGAGAATGTCAGTCCTCCCAAGTTTTTACTGGGACATCTTAGTTCAGGGGAATGAACTGAAAATCTGTTGATAATGATCTCACTTTTCATAATGCAGTGTTACCACCAGGGCAGTGTTGCAGAATGCTGGCCTGCTTTTGGTAGTTAAAGGCAGGTAGGGTGTTACTGTAATTTCATAACAGTTTTTTCCAATTGCTAAAACACAATTTTGCAAAATAGGCTGGTTTTATCAAAATACTTTTCACAAAACAATTCACAAAACCACACACCCAAACTGCAAAATACCTCATATATCCTGCAAAATGAAGCACTGCAACCAAAACTACATATAGCATTATCAAAATTTTGATAATGCTTTTGCACCAAATGGCACACACTTCATTCATTCATTCATATTACCAGATTTTTGTCTAACCAACCACACACTGTTGGTCATAATGAAGACCACTCTCATCTTTAGTATGCTTTGCCATAATACTAAAATAGTTTGAATTGTAGAAAATTCTTCAGAATGTTCACATGCACACAATACACACGCTGTTGAAACATTTATTTTTTTATTTTTCACCAAACAAGTCAGTGCTACATATACCAGTACAGAAAAACAGCTCAAGTTGGGCTGCACTCTCTGTCCAGCCTCTCACATTGTCAGCCCATGATGACATGATCAACTAAGGTTACTCTGATTTCATTTGAAAGTTGTTGTCTTCTTTGGCCATGAACTCCTCTACCAGCTCTACCCCTACCTCTCACTCTTCCTCCCCCTCTCATTCTCACCCTCCCTCTTCCTCTCTCTGCAACCTCTTCCCTTGTTGTTGTAAAAAAAGAGGTGCTCACTTGTGGTCTTTTCATAGTGCTTACTTCCTGATTGAAGTGATAACAATTAACCATTGAGGTGTTTGGCCAGGTGGCACATACATTGGCCAATTAGTTCATGTAGTGTCATTTTGAATGGTACTGTTTTGAAATGGCAAACATGTGACTTTATGTCAGATTGTTGTGTCTTATGCAGAGAACTGTGTTCAGTGCATGTAAAAAGTGCCATTTTGAATTGCAAAATGTGTGTAAAGCAGAAAATGTGTTTAGACTTTTGGAGACTTGAGAAGAGGTTTTGCTCTCTGTGTGTCAGTTTAAATAATTGTGCTATGTATGTCATTTTAGTGTGTTAGCAATTGGAAAAAACTGTAACAACAAATAAATGTTCATAAATGACGATATATGTTAATAAAAACTCAGATAATACAAATGTTTGGTTTTCGTTGGCGAGATGAGATGTGTAGTGGTCTGTCAGACATTCAAAATCAACAATTCTTACCCCCACTGTGCCCAAGTCAAAAGACAACGAAAGAGGAGAGGTGTTTGTATGTGCTAGGAGGGGTGTGTGTGTGTGTGTGTGTGTGTGTGTGTGTGTGTGTGTGTGCGCGCGCGCGCGCATGTGTGTGTGTGTGTGTGTGTGTGTGTGTGTGTGTGTGTGTGAAGCAGAGCAATAGAAAGAGCACAAGCTGATGCGATAACAAGTTAACAAGCCAACAATATCCTGTCCAAGCAGGGAGTGAGTTTTGTCAGTATGGTTTTGTTATATTAGTAACCTCTTCAGGCTTCCCTCTTGAAGATGTATAAAAGTCTGTTTTCTGCCAGGAATTTACAAGATACCAATTCCTTCTGGAAGACATTTCTGAATCAGTTGAGGAAACGGCCTCATGTGTTGAAGTAAACATGTCTGTAAATAGATCATAGCTTCAGTGGGAGTGGCCTGCGGTGCTGTGCATTCTGGGATTTGGTGTCTTTCATCCACATGAGCCAAAAAGACACTTTCTGCCTTTTCTCGGCCAAGAAGGCACCAACTTCAAAATGTATTTCACATTTCTACATATATGACCCAATGTCAATACAGATTCATGTTTCAACGGGTGAAGTATCCCTTTAAAGAGGACATATAATCCCCCTTCTCCACCTTTTCAAACAGTCCCCTGTGGTCTAAATGAAACATCTGTGCTGTTGTTATGATAATGCGTTAGGAGGATTTACTTCAGTGTCTTTAGCGGTAGGTGTGGTTAGTAGGAGGAGAAGCAGGGTCAGTACTGATGACACACCTGAGGGGGGTGTGGTGGCTCTGTCTCTGTAACCTTCATTAGCAGCACCGGCGGAGGAGCCGGCGGAGAAATTGGTTTTGAGTCAAAGAGACGCCAAGAGGGAAACGCAAAGACGCAGACACCTGAAAGACTGAATCTGAAGTAACGTTTGTTTTTATTTCAACACTTCACGAGTTCTTTTTACACATGAACTAAACTGATATGAAAGAGAGGGCTGGCGGAGGAGATCATATCCCAAGTGGCTCCCTGGATCGGGCTGTCCGAGTGAGCTGGTCACGGCACGTACGAGGATCTTTGGGGTGAGTCACCTACACACACCCCTCAAACAGGCAGGACAGTTGCAGACACATTCAGGTAAGGCAGGGTACACATTAACGTTTGTAAGGCGAGGCATTACGTTACAGGCTCACCGGCCTTAGAGTCAGGTGCAAGGATAGCAGTTAGCTGTGGGTTTGTGTAGTGGCGTAACAATTGTGCTTTGGTCAATTTTTCCCAGTAGACATTACTCCTCTGTAGTGAGAATATAAATGGCGGACCTGCCCAAAAGTTTTGTTACAGGCTGAGGGTGGAGTCCATGGGGAGAGGATTTTTTTTTTCCAGAATCCCACTGTGACATCACAAGGAGAGCACATTTGAAACAGAGCATTTTTCTCTGTGTTGTAAGACTTATGCAGAGCATAAACAAAGGACTGGATGGGTTTATTTCACATTTTGAGTGAACCAGTGAGCGTTCACGGCTAGACTCATTTCAAAACCAACATATTAATATTGTGAAACATAAACTCTGGCCTTTCATGGATTTTTATCTGCATGTCATGAGTGTGAAATGATGTTTAACGGCTTGTATGGTGCCTTGTACTGTGACATTGAAATGTCTTATTTAACAGGGACAGAGGACAACACCAATAGACTTAGCCAGTTGATGTCTGATAATGGCCGCCTTTTTACTGGGTTTTACATTACTGTGACAAACAAATGGTAAATGGACTTTTCTGGTCTTCTGACTACTCAAAGCTCTTTTACACTTCAGGTCACACCTACACATTCACACACTGATGGTAGAGGCTGCTGAGGACTGCATGTTCCAGTTTTTATTTTCTGCACCTGAACTGCTCAATAATCTTTTTGAAATTGTAAATCTCAACAATGAAAAGAATTAAATCTCTCAGATCCATTGATCCAATCTTCTTATGTCGATGACACTAATATTTGAGAAAAACATTATCCAACTGTTATAGACCTGGTGCCTGACGTTCTTAATCAACTCAGTGAGTTGAGATGACTCAGCTGGCATGATAACACAGTTATATTCTGCAGACTGTACGACAGTGATTGGATTGATTCATTCTGCTCAGCGTTGTGAGTAAATAGGGAAAAGCCTGAAGCTATGGCTTCTCACTGTTCTTTCATTGTAATGATGAGAAGGTAGCTCATCAGAGTATGAAAATTAACCCTTTCATCATGATAACACTAATAAACTGTATGGAATTGATATCAGAGAAGTTGAGGTAGGGCAACACTGCCATAACATAACTACAATTCTACAATTCTACAATTCACTTCGCAGACACTTTTATCCAAAGCGACGTACATCAGAGAGTAAGAACAACACAAGCAAGGATCTAGAAAAAAGGGAACAATGTCAGTAAGAGCAAACGATCAGCTTTGAGTCTGACTGGACACACAGGTGCTGACAGGAAGTGACCAGAGGCAAAGCACAACATTGAGGGCAGTTCTTGAGAGCTATAATCAGTATAGAAACCATCTTATAAGTCATCGTTATCAAACAAAAACCATCGTCATTACCATCATCATCATCATCAATAATATGGAGACCATCATCATTAAGTTAGTAGATATTCATGAAAGAGCTGGGTCTTTAGCTTTTTCTTAAAGGTGCAGAGGGACTCTGCAGATCACATGGAGTTTGGAAGTTCATTCCACCACCGGGGGGCGACAGAGGAGAAGAGTCTAGTCAGAGACTTAGGACCCTGTTGTGAAGGTTGGTTCAGACACCTTTTATTGGCAGAGCGTAGTGGGGGCGGGAGGGAGTGTAGACCTGGATGAGAGAGTTAAAGTAAGGAGGAGACGTTTTTGTGTCTGTTTTGTAAGCGAGCAGCAGAGTTTTAAATTTGATGCGAGCAGTAACTGGGAGCCAGTGTAAGGAGATGAACAGCGGAGTGACATGTGCTCTTTTAGGGCAGAAGAGAAACCGGTCTGTAGTTTTCAACCTGGGCTGAAGTGTAGCATTAAGCGGAGAGGAAATGGTCTGCAGGAGGCTTGATGGTATTGGGTCCAGAGGACAGGTGGTGGGAGTCTAGTACAAGCTTAGAGACTTCATCCTCAGTCAGAGAGGAGAATGAGTCAAGTGAGGCACTTTTAGTTGGTGCCTTTGGGCTGAGTTGGTCAGGCTCAGAAAACTGGTTACTGATGGTTGCAACCTTTTCAGTAAAATACGAGGCAAACATGTCTGGTGTGAACAGATCGGAGGGTGGAGGAGGAGGTGGTTGACGCAGTGAGTTAAAAGCAGAAAACATTTTTCTTGTATCTGTGGCATTGCATATCTTGTTCTGATAATATGTTGTCTTGGCCGTATTCAGGCTGGAGAAGAATGAGACAAGTCTTTGCTTATAGTCATTGAGGTCAGCGGACTGTTTGGATTTTTGCCATTTTCTCTCTGCTGACCTCAGTCCTGCTATTTGCTCTCTTATGACTTCCGTGAGCCATGGACTAGGGTGGGTTTTGCGAGTGGACACCAGAGGGCAGAGCTTGTTCAGAGAGGAGGCTATAGTGTGGAGCAGAGTGTGTCTGTAGCCTCGTCTGTAGAGAGTGCGGTAAAGACCTCATGGGCAGGCATGGCAGTCATTACCTCGTTAGACAGCTGAGCTGGCTTGAGCGATCGCATGTTTTGGTGGTATGACACCATTTGTGGGTGTGCCTGAGGGAGAAGTGGTCGTGAAAATCCCGCCCCAGATTTTCAGCTTGCAATCAACAGAGGGTGTGACACGCGTCAACTGCCTCTCCTGTTGATGCTCAGAGAATGAAACTTAAGTGCTCAGTCCAAACAAAGCCTGACAACGACCCACTATCAATATCTACTCAAAGCAAGTTTCGATTCACCCACCTAGCTGACAAGACCTTCCTAGTTTTCAGATCAGAGCTTGTTCAACTGTTGCTTGGTTTAGTGTGTGTGTGTGTGTGTGTGTGTGTGTGTGTGTGTGTGTGTGTGTGTGTGTGTGTGTGGGCAATTGATGCACCAGCTCTTAATGTCATATTTCTACCATTTGTCTCCATTGGAAACAGAGAGGGAGACTCAAAATGGACATCTGGGCCTGTGCCTCTCCTCTCCTCTCCTCTCCTCTCCTCCCCTCCTCTCCTCTCCTCTCCTCTCCTCTCCTCTCCTCTCCTCTCCTCCCCTCCTTTTCCATCACCTCATCCTGTGCCCCTGCCCTTTTATCATATTCTCTCTATCTTTTTCTGCCACTCTCTGGGGGCGATCAATCACTGTAGCTATGATGGCTGCAAGGCTGTAGGTGGCCATGCCGACAGCAGATGGCTCTTTATCGCTGGAGCCATGGCCTCTCCATGACAACTGCAGAGAGCAGGAAGTGACACATCCAGCCGAGTGGAGAAAAATTAATCTGGACAGGACACACAGACATTCTGTACAATCTGATAAGTGGGGAAACTGGGGGGGAAAAAAAGCAAAAGTATTGCCTCAGAAAAATATTATTTGTAAAATAATGCATCCTTGTTTGTCTAGGCCGTCTAAAGTTCTTCCATTTTGTCAAAAAACTGCCTGTCATTATCACGTAAAGCTTTAGCAGCTGAGTTTTTTCATTAATATGGAAAGTGTTGCAGAACAGAAGCGTGTTGCATCCACTTGAATAAAATGAACTTTGTTTTTCTGATACCCCAATTCTTTTTATGACAATAAAAATATGCCCCGTTTTCTCAATTAATGAGATAGTTAAGTTGTTAGTTTAGAAAAAATGGGGATGATTTTCAGATTTAACAAGATATCAGAAAAATGGAGAACATTTTAATATTTTCACAAGTGAATGCAATCCACGTCTGAAAGGCAGAGATGTAAAATTGGAAGGATTTTCCAAGGGCTATCCTATGAAATTCGCCATCACTGTATATGAAAAACAATCTATGATACAAAGCTATCTGTGGCTATGTAAAAATATTTCTTTCATTAACCACGTGACTTTCATTTCTTGGTAATGTCTTTGTTAATCTGAGCGGGTTAGGGACAAAAAGCAAAAACTAATCCAGCTAAACTGTTTACAACATTAGCTTAAATGTAGCTAATTACGCTAACACATCAACTTAAACTTAAACACAAGTGAAGTAAAATTGATAGTAAAGCTAAAAATATTAAAAATTTAACAAGAATGCAATGGAGTAACTTTTTAAAGATAAACCATTTGCTTCATAATGCAAGAACATTTTATAATTTCATACCACTTAAGTTGCACGTTTTAGCTTCATTATGAGGGCCTAAGAGAGCCTGACTAACAGTCGTAAGTAAGGTAAAATAAAAGACATTACCTGGCATTAAACTAGAAAGTTGCCCTCAGTAGAGACCGTGGGGAATTTTCCAGCAACAATCATATATTTCAGGTTTCCTTCAAAAATGCTCCTGTTGTAGTGTAGCTGCAGTGCACATTAAAGGAAAACTCAGTCACATTGTATCCTGATAAAATAATAATAATAGAATAATGCGATCACTTCAGCATATCAATCATGAAAAATGTGTCTATGGCTACAGGAGGTTTAGTTTCCCCATACAGACTTTTGATCTGAAATAAAAGGTTACCCTACAGAGTCATCCCTGAGTATTGCAGTTTCATAAAAGCATTTCTGAAAACATCCCATTCTGCTCAGGAGAATACCAGAAACTTATTTTGTTATTCATATTCAGTGAATAATGAAAGAGAATCATTTTCAGACGGAAAAGCTCCTGCTTCCTCTTCTGAATGAGACGGTCGAGTGTCCCTTGTCGAATAAATGATAACTTGCCCAAACTTCAGAAACAGTATTAACAGCAATATGAGCTTTTTAAAAAAAATTGTGTAATACTTTGGCTCAAGGAATGAGCTAAAATGGGAAGACCAGCAATGAAGTTATTCTGGTTCAACATCAAAGCAGTGGAGAAAGTTTGACCATAAAAAACCTTCCTTTTAAAAACAATACCTTTGTCTTAATCAAATAGATTCTCAAGACATCATCCCCAACAATCATGACGACATAAACATGCTTATTCTTTTTGGTTAATGAAAAACTCTTCCCAAATATAATAAACAAAGTGATTTCACAAGCAGGTGATGCTCCTACAGATGAATGAACCGGAGCGAGTGTAAGATTGGTGGACTGTCCCTTTAATATGGATTTTTTTCCAACACAGATTTGTTATCTGGGTTTGAAGATCTTGATTATCTTAATGAACAGTATGTTGGATGACAAGGCTGGATATACACTAATCTAGGAAAAAAATCCTTACAAGTTTCTGGCAGAGCGGCGCCTGGCAGAGCGGCGAGCAGGGTAACGGATACAGACGGAGCCATGATGCCAGGAGCTACTTCTGACTGAAGGGCTTTCAGAAACAAAGGCAGGCTTTGTTCAAATACATCACTGTGCAACACAGACTGTCACTTGGTTGCTAGGCTTATGAAGATAGTTGATTAAAAAAACAATATAATTATTCTGAAAAGTGTCCTACAAGGCTTCTGTACACATGTTGTTTACATCATGACTCGAGTCCCTGGAACAACCAGGATTCTTGTAAACGAGATGTTTTATTTTAAATTCCTGGAAGGAGCAATGAGGGTAGAAGACAACATGCTGTGTGTGTGTGTGTGTGTGTGTGTGTGTGTGTGTGTGTGTGTGTGTGTGTGTGTGTGTGTGTGTGTGTGTTACTGGGCGGCTGGTGGATTTCACGTCCCACTTCCTCCAGCAAGGCGATTAGGCCAGACGTCTGTCACGCACACACTCCACCTCTCTCTCCTGTCTGCTGGAGTAAACACACCCTGGCTCTAACACACGTTTTACTATCATAGTGAGGACATTTTTTTTCCCCCAATATACATGGGAAAATGGGCTCGATATTAGAAAACATGACAGGACGTTGTAACCTATTAAATGATAATAAGAGGAGAAATCATGTGCACAAACAAAACATTAAGCGAGCTGTTTCTTCTGGTGTTAAGTAAACCAACAGAGATACTACATTTTCATTGTTGAACATGTGAAGTTCGGGTCAAGGGCAAAACAGTGATATTGAAGCATATTTTTAATTCAGTATCAGAAGATGTCCTCAACATAGTAAATCACTCCTTACAGCTAGGTGTCGTCCCTACCGATTTTAAGACTGCCTTAATTAAACCTCATTTAAAAAAAGGGAACCTGGATATTTTAACACCTAGTAATTTTAGACCCATCTCAAACCTGCCATTTTTAAGCAAAAGTTTAGATTGAAATGTTTCAATCTGGCTTTAGGGCACGCCACAGCACTGAGACGCCCTGCTAAAAGTAATTCACAGATCAGAAAAATCCTAGACTACAACAAGCCCTCTGTTCTGTTACTACTCGACCTCAGTGCTGTTTTCGATACTGTTGACCACCACATTCTTTTAGATAGACTAAGTGAGCATGTAGGCCTTTCTGGAAATGTTTTTAACTGGTTCACCTCGTATTTGTGTGACAGAAAATGTTTTGTATCGATAGAAGACTGCACCTCCAAACAATACGAGGTCTCCAGTGGGGTACCACAAGGATCAATTTTAGGACCATTACTTTTTAATTTCTACATGTTACCCCTGGGTGGTGTCATCAGGAGGCACGGAATCTCTTTCCACAGCTATGCTGATGACACTCAGCTCTATGTGGCCGTGTCTCCTGATGACACCAGACAAATTGACTCACTTTTTAATTGTATTTTAGATATAAAAGCCTGCATGTCACAGAATTTTTTGCAGCTCAACCAGGACAAAACGGAAGTTTTAATCATCGGTTCAAAGGCTCAGAGAGAGAAACTGGCCCCCAAATTACAAAAAATAGGACTCAACCCAAGTCAAGAAGTACGGAATCTTGGGTTGATCTTTGACTCAGATTTTAATTTTAAGGTCCACGTGAAGGGTGTCACAAAAACAGCATTTTACCACCTGAAAAACATCGCCAAAGTGAGGCCATTTCTCTCTCTGAGCCAAACAGAGAGACTAATGCACGCTTTTATCACTAGCAGGCTGGACTATTGTAACGCTCTCCTTTCTGGTCTTCCCAAAACTACAACCAATCGGCTACCGCTACTACAAAACTCTGCTGCACAAGTACTGACAAAGACCAGAAGGAGAGCACACATCACACCTGTTTTACAATCTTTACACTGGCTGCCTGTTAGTTTTCTTTTATTAGTTTATAAAGCATTACATGGCCTTGCACCAGACTACCTATCAGATATGATTTTAGTTTATGAACCAGTACGGCCCCTCAGATCCTCCAGTTCCTCTCTTTTAGTTGTTCCACAGAGCAGGACAAAAACATTTGGTGATGCTGCCTTCAGCTGTTACGCTCCGAGACTGTGGAACAACCTTCCTGAGGGTCTGAGAGGAGCCGACAATGTTGAGATTTTTAAACGCAGTCTCTAATTTATTCAGTCTGACTTATATATATTGCTTTATATAAATTAAAATCTTAACATTATTGTATTGTCTTTTTTATCCTACTACTATTTTTAATATTCTTCTCCTATGTATTAATTTTCATATTTTATTGCTTTTATGTGTCATATTTTATTTTTTCATTTTTATACATATTTTTTTAATTCTTATTGGTGTGCATTAGTCTCTCAATGATTTTCTAAACTACTTTTTCGTCAATAACTTTTCTGCACTCTTGTAAAGCACTTTGAACTGCAATTTAATTTGTCTGAAAGGTGCTTTATAAATAAAGTTTGATTGATTGATTGATTGATTGATTGATTGATTGATTGATTGATATAAAGATGTTGAAAAGTAAGTAAAATACATATTGGAGAGAAGTTAAAAACATTTAAGATAATTTTATTGTTTATTTATCAAAGAGAGATTTTTTTTTGTAAAATAGTTATTATTTTCTTAAATATGACCAAAGGACATGAAAGTGCTTGTAGTCAAAGAACCACCCATAAACAAACATGATGCATTTGATTCTCTTTCATGTGACAATCTACGATCATTTCACATGAGTGCTCTTCAACAAAAGGTTCTTAAAACGATCACCTTTCAAATGTTATCCAGGCTGTAAACCCGAGTGTAGGTAGCTTCCACCTTTCTAGAAACTCCAAATACACGATGCTACTTTAGGAATCTTCATAACCTCGTCTTTTAAGATATTCTATCAGTTTGGCTCGAGAAGAGTAATATCAGTCAGCTGGTCAAACGTCCAGAGATCTCAGTATCTACTAAATGGATGGCAAGCCTATGAAAGTTGGTACACACATTCCAGGTTCCTGACTTTTCATTTAGCATCTTTATTTCAAATTTCTTCAATATTTAGATTTTTGACCAACTTCTTCTTCAGTTGAAATCAATTAATTCAACCTTTATTTATTCTCATATCTACATTCACATATCATTTTAGTTGAACTCATTTATTATTATGGGCTGTAGGAGCTTCAACACTGTCCCTACTGGTTACTAGGAAAATTGCATGTATTTGTGCTGGCAATCTAAAATTGAAAAATGGCGCAATATGATAAAAAATGGTCAAATCTACAAATTTGAAGTCTGGTCCACAGATTGATTGCCTATAATAAGAAAATTATGTTTCTATGCTGCAATGGCCATAGGTTCAAAAATCGTGATTATAATGGGTTTAGATGTGTCTAAGAAGTGGACAAGGGTCACAAGTGTTGCATTTTTTGTTCTACAGAGCATTATAGGCCTTTTATAACTGAAATTGTTCAAATTATAAAAATTTAGTAAAAATACACACCTGTGTGAAAAATGAATGTCATAGCATCAGAAATGACAAAAATATCAGTAAAATAAGTTTTGAAATGTCCACAGAATGGACACAGGTAACCAGAGGGTTACGATTTTAAGACCAAAATGAACACTCAGAATAAGGACTTGTGTGCCTCAGCCATACATTGTGTTTTACTGTAATGGTCAAATGTTAAAATGCTAATATGCTAAACTCAGACTCATGAAAAAGGGTGAACAACACGCCTTGTAATCACCCAATTCAGTCTGCACCTGATGGGATAACAGTGAAAGAGAATAGACTCCATGGTACATCACCTCAGGTAAAGGCAAGTCGTCAAAACTGTAATATAGGATTTAACATGAGCTAATAATAATATAAATCTATCCTTTCATTGACTTTTGGCCACATTTCTCATTCCATTTCTGAATTCATCACCAGGCATCTGTGGTTAATTTCTCCCCAAATTGTGTTGATGAAAAAAAAGGCAATCATTGAACCTGTCAGTGCTTTTAGGAAACAGGATAGCTGTGAATCATTGGCAAAGTCGCTCGTCTTTCGTCTTGGAGGTCGAGGGTTTGATCCACATCTCCTTGGGCAAGACACTTGACCCCAAATTGCTCCCGCTGCTACCTCAGCGGGGTGTGAATGTGTATGAAAGTTAAAACTGATGGACTCTAGCAGCCTCTGCCATCAGTGTGTGAACAGTCTATGGTGTGAACGTGGTGAGAATGAATGTAACCTGATGACCTGACTATAAAAGAACCATACAAGCTCTGGTCCATTTACCACCAATTCACCAAATGCATGCCCAAGTGGGCTCAAATTGATACAAGCTGAATTTACGGTAATTCTGTCAGTATATATATTTATTTAAGTTTAATTTTATTATTATTATTATATTAATCCATGGATTTCTAAAAAGATATACTGTATCTTTACAAATGTTTGATGTATCCTGTATGAAAGTTTGGCCCGGTAAAAGAAATGGAGGCGGAGCTTAATCTTTCTGAATCAACAAACAGGTTTCACATCAGCAATGGAAGAAAAAAAAAGGATTTCCTGTTAATTTTCACTTTAAATACCAAACATATAAATGTGATGTGTCCAACTTTGAGAGTATGGAGTGTGCTTGGGTGCTCGGAGGGACTTTTTATGAACCAACCAAACATGTAAGGGTGTACAGCATAACCTGAAGCAGAGAATGACAAAGCAGAGGTGGAAAACGACGACTCTTCTTACTCCCGGCACAAAACCAGAACATAGAGCGTTTCTTTTGTCAAACACCAGGAGAGACTTGTCTTGTTTTTGTTGACTGCAGTTTTCTGGTTTCTATCTTCAGGGAAACTATATGAGCACACATTGAAGGAGCTGCAGTAACAGAATACAATACATATATCTAATCATGCTCTCAATGCAACATACATGAGATTGGTAAAAGCTCTTAGGGCGCGGTCACACTGGCAATCTGTACGCTGCCCAAGCATGCTTCAACCTAAGGCACGGTACACTTCATGCACAATCACAAGCACGCGGGTACACAATGCTTACAGCCTTCATTAAGGAGAAATCCAGAGTGTTCTGTCTGTATCTGACTAACATGACACAATATAAGACACAAATGGATATTAAATATGTTGGTTGCACATGTTTAATTTAACCTTTATTTAACCAGATAAAGAACCCATTGAGATCAGGATCTCTTTCACAAGGGTGACCTGGCCAATAGGTCAGCAGCACATACAAGTTACAATTAAGTGACAGTATAGATTAACAACATAGTGTTTTCAATAAAAAGAAAGTGTGGGAGCTGTGACACAACAATAAAACAACAATTTAAGATTTTAAAAACACAGGCACTGTTCAATGGTTTCACACTGTCTGTCCCTCAAGATAGAACGGAAAGCTCCAAGTGGAATAAATTCAGGGAGTTTTAATTCAGTCTGTAGAGTATTCCATGCCGAGGGGCAGCAAAGCTGAAAGCTCTTTTTCCTAATTCAGTCCTTACCCATGGAACAGATAGAACAAGTGTAGTACAAGAACGCAGGGCATAGCGACTGCTTGTTCTCCGTAATAAAGCACACAAATATAAAGGAATCAAGCCTAAAAGAGCCTTATAAATTAGGTCAGCCAATGTGCGTATCTGCGTGCCCTCAAAGAAGGCAAGTTCGATTTCAAATACAATTCACAATGGAGGGTGAGACGACTACAGCCAGTGACAAATCTCAGTGCCGAATGAAAAATAGTGTCTAAGGACTTGAGACATTTGGATGACGCACTCAAATAAAGCACGTCCCCATAATCAAGAATGGGCAAGAAGGTCGCTGTCACTAATTTCTTGAGAGAGAAGCAGGCTCTATTTCTAAAAAAGAACCCAAGCGTCATGCGAAGTTTAGTGACCAGATTATTGATATGAGCTTTAAATGAAAGCTCCTGATCTAGGATAAAACCCAAGTACTTGTAGTTTAAAACTTGCTCTATAGGTTTTCCTTTAGATGTTACAATATTTGTAATGTTCTGTGGTAGCACCTTTGTATGAGGGAAAACCATGAGCTTGGTTTTATCTGTGTTTAAAACCAATTTAAGATCATATAAACGAGACTGGATAACATTAAAAGCAGCTTGTAAAAACTCAAAAGCCTGGGTGAGTGAGGTTGAACAGCAATAAATAATGGTGTCATCTGCATAAAAATGATACATTGCATTTGACAAGTTATTACAGAGATTGTTTATATAGATTGAAAATAAAATGGGTCCCAGCACTGAACCTTGGGGCACCCCTTTAGTAATGTCCAGAAAGGAAGAGGTAGTTCCAGCCACCTGAACATATTGTGTTCTCTTGGATAGATAGTTGGCAAACCAGGCAGCTGCATGTTTAGATAAGCCAGTGTGATGTAAGGCTTGAAACAGCAGGTTGTGGTCTACTGTGTCAAATGCTAATGAGGAAGGAAATCTGCTCAAAATGTATTAAATATCCATATGATCACTTTACCCCATAACCCCAACTCAACCATGTTGACGTTCCAGATTGAGGCATCACCTGCTGAGTTTATCAGAATCAGAAATACTTTACTCCCCAACACAGAAAACAAGTTGCAGATACAAGCATAAAGTCAGCATCTCTGGAGCTAAAGGTTGATTTACTGGTTTGTTAATTCACTTTTTGGATTTATCAAGACCACTATAAATAATATTTAAGGTAATAAATTACTTTCTTATCTAACTTCCTTAATGTGTATGCATGTACTGGAACACAGCCAAATGTTCAGTGGCATGGCACTGGGTTCAGTTTGGGGTTTCAATGATGACACTGAAGCAGAGGTTTGGTTTCCTAGGCGAATATCATGATTCACTTTTATTAAAAGCATCATAGCTACAATTCATCATACATGATGTCTCCAAAAAGAAAACAAAAAACAAAAAGACAAACACCCCAAAAAAAAGAATGAAAAAAAAACAACAAAACTTTACATGGTATGTCTGTAAACTTCAAGGCTAGATAAGAATTTGAGGTAATGCTCTTCAGCTTGCTGGCTAAAAGTAACAAAAAGTCCATTTTTCAAGAAAAGTAGCTAAGTAATAAAGGTACCTGATTATTTTAACTCTTTAACACCAGTGCATCAACAGGAACAGAGTGAGACAAAATTGATTGCAGTACTTATTTGTCATCATTTACAGTTTTTTATTTTATTCATACGACACTTGTGGTTATATTCATATTGTGTATGTGTGTGTACGTTTGTGTGTGTGTGTTGGGTAAGTGATGTTAGAACATTCAAAAGCTGCCTTGGTTATTGCTGTCTCAGCATCAGAGAGAAGAACAAGGGCCTTTCATGGGAGGTTGTGTTTCAGAAAGCCAAAAGGATCACTTCCCCTCTGTCCCCGTTCTCTCTCTCTGCATCTGCTGGGTTGGCTGTAATAGCAAATGTTAAAAAGACCTGGCCACAATGTGTTTGTACTTTCAAATATTTTAACCAGTAGCGGCACTTGTTTCATCTCAGTCACTTGAACTGGCCTCAGAAATGGAAACAAATCAAGCCCCACTTGCACTTTTCAAGTATTTAAAAAAAAAAAAAAAAAAAAAAAAGGGTCAAAAGTTGAACTTCACATGGAAACTTGTGAACATCTTACTCTGTTGAAAATGTGTCTCAGTCATGCTTTGGCCAGGCCTCGTGTCAGTGTGTAACTACAGAAACAGATTTTTAAAGAGAAGGTCACTGGAGAGCAGCATTTGGTCTGAAACTACCAGGAACAAAATAAAACAACAGGATTTTTAATGTGGCAGCAAACGAGGAAATAAACAATCAGTTGTGCCCCCTTTTAAAGAATCAACCTGAATGATCATATCCCTGTTTGGACCACCACTCCAAATCCATTTCACAGAAGCCTCCAAATGGGGGACAACTGGATTCGGCAGCCCGCAGTGGACCAATCAGAGGGTCTGATTGGTGGCAGACCCAGCCTGCCTGCCACTCCTGAGCCTGCGTCAGCCACATCAGAAAGAGTGTGGCAGTGGAAAGACTCAAGACTGGTATTCAAACAGTGTGAGACTGGGTTTAACAGTATTGGTTCAGTGTGCAGGCACGCACACATGCACAAGCACACACAAGGAAAAACAGCCGCAAGTACTCTGAGAAACAGTTAAATAACAGGCTTTAGAGGTTAGAGTGTGTAGTGATGGACCTTTCAATTTGAGTGTGCATGTGTGCATCTAATGATCAAGTATGTAAAGGGATGGAGCTTTTGTAGTCAGTGTACAAGACTGAGTTTCAAGCCGGTCTAGTTTTGTTTTTCCTCTACCTGATTTGATATGCGAGAACTAAAAAAATCCGCTCTGAAACAGAACAGCTCAATCAAACTTTAATACCCATGATTCCTTTTTGCAGCAGCTTTGTCAGACAGACAGCCGGATCAGCTGTTAAATCGAGAACTTGGTGTTAGGAAAAGCGCAACTAGTGGGCAGTTTTCCTCTTTTGCTGAGATGCTGCCAACAACCAACAACAACAAAACAGTCCAAAAGAAAAAAGGAAGGAAAATACAAAATAAAGATTTGAGAGCTGAAAGCAGCAATAATAATATAATAATAATAACAATGGTACTATAGGAACATTGTGAAGTCCTATTTGAGGGGCTGTGGAGAGAAAGGTGTGGGGTGCACAGTTCAGAGTGCACACATGCTAACCAGCCGGCGAGAAGGGAACAGTCTTTGCAGAGGAGCCGAGCTCTGAGTGAGGGGCTTTGAGGAGTTTTCCCTGACTACACTATCAATCTGAGAGACTTAACTTAAACACACCTTGGCCTCTCTGACGCATTGTAAATATACCTGGCCAAAAAAAATAAACACATAGTGAGAGAGAAATCATCAACAACAAAGGAAAAAAAAGAACAGAATTCATAATAGTTTGGATATTTCTTGTGGGGTTGTGTAAACGTAGTGAGGGGGAGGTGGGGGGGTTGTTAGGGGGGGAGGAAATGTCCAAGGCCGATCAGTTTTGTGTTTCATTTCAGTCACTCTTGTCCTTCTGTGGAGACGTCGCTGCTGCCTCCTCCTCCTCCTCCTCCTCCTCCTCCTCTCCTATTCCTCCATCCTCCAAGACTGAATCCTCATCTTTCATCTCCTCATCTGCTCTACCCTCTACCCTGTCCTCAGCCAAGTCACTATCTCCTCCATCGTCCTCCTCCTCCTCCTCTTCCTCCTCCTCCTCTTCTGCAGCTTTCAACAACCTCTTCTTCTCTTCCTGGTCCCTCGGGGGGTTTGTGGTCAAGACGTTGCCGCCCAGAGCTCCTGCCATGGCGCTCTGCAGCTCAGCCAGGGTGGAGGCGGTGGGGAAGCCGGGGAGGCTGAGCCCCCCGAGGCCTGGAGGTAGGAACATGGAGGGGTAGAGGAGGCCAGGGGCCATGGTGGACAGGAGGAAGGGGTTGAATGCTAGAGAGTTGGCAGACATGCCAGCTGCAGCTAAAAGGGCTGCAGCATCACCGTTGATTGATGCCTCAGCTGACGAATCAGCTGCTGGCATCTGCTGACCAGTAGTCACATCACTCCCTTTCGCCTTCTTCTTTATCTTCTTCTTCACACCTTCCTCATTTCCTCCTCTCTCCTCCTCCTCATCATCATCATCTTCCACCTCGTCACAGTTTTCTCCAGCTTCTTTCCCTTCTCTCTTCCTTGTACTCTGTCCCTCCATTGTTCCGTTTGTGTTTCCTGAAGCTGAGGCAGAGGTCGAGTTCGATGCCGCGGCCGCAGCTGCAGCCAGGTTGCCGCCGAACAGCCCTCCTAGGCTGAACATGTTTGGAAGGGCGGCCATGTTGGTCAGGCCTCCCATGCCAGGCAGCATGAGGGGCAGCATGGAGGCAGCGGCAGCACTAGCAGCAGCCTGCTTGGGGTCGGTGGGCGGGAAGGCCATCAGACCAGCAGCCAACTGGAGAGACTGGAGGCTCTGGAGGGACGACAGGTCCATCCCCCCAAACAGACTATTTAACAGAAGAGGGTTGATGCCTCCGGCTGGAAAAACAAAAAGGGTAGGGTTAAAACAAATAACAACCAACAAACTCTTTTCTTCATTGACTCTAAGTTATTAAGAAATTCCTGTCAGTCAGTCAGTGTCAATATTCCCCCGACATGCTGGATGGATATGGATATGGATGAACAGTGTGATTAATATTTGCTTTAGCAGTTTTTTTTACCTGCAGATGATGCAACTGATGCCAGTGATGCCTGGGCAGCCTGAGCTGCTGCCGCCGCCTGTGCAGCAGCTGCTGCCTTGGCGATCTCAGATTTTGGTCGCCGGCCCCGACGACGAACGCCCTCCTCCCTAACTACAGGGCCAGTTAGAAGACGGTCAAACATGGCTTCTGGGAGGAAACCCTGTGAGGGCAGAAAAAAAAAACTTCATTTGACAAAGGAACTCCAAGCAGGAAAACTTGGCCTAAAGGAAACAAAAAATATTTTTTGCTGATCAAATTCCTTTTGTTTCAAAATTGGACTGCTGAAATGATCAAGCATGTTTCTTAAAAGTGCATAGGTTTTGACTTGGTTACAAACCGACTGTTTGACGATATCTGTCCAATCAGGGGCAATAGAAAACTCTGGGTTCTCCAGTAACCATCTTGGAAGCTCTTTCATTGGTGGAGCCATTGCCCCACCCATCTGAGGAAAGAAGAGATTACATTTATTTTGGGAAATAGATCAATGCAGAAAGAGAAACACATGATCATGGTGAAAAGATGATAGTAAAGATGCTTTGCTGTAGATCTGCTTACTTTACGTCCGTTGCGTCTGTTGACAACAGGCACCCTCTCTTCTCCAGTCAGGGTGTTGATGTCGATCTTGTTTGGGTTACGACAGCGATGGCGCTTCTGCTTGGGCTTAGAAAACTGAGACAGCAACAAGTCCTCGCTCTTCTATAGTTTAAGACAAAACAGAAGCAAAGCTGTCAGTAGCTAGCCACTTTTAACAAACTTAGTAAATCAGAAGACATCGAGAGTAAACAAAAAAAAAAAATTTTTTTACACAAAAAAGGACTGGAGGTGAAGGGAAATAAAATTCATATAAATCAAAGAAAAGGAGGATGACGTACTGGTGGGAATCCAGCCATGTCCATGGTATAGGTCGGGTGCTGCCTGAGCCACTCTCCAAGCTCTTTGTTGGAAACCGCTGCCTCCTCCTCCTCCAGACTACCCGAGGCAAGTGATCTGGCACTGGGGCTTTGTTCAGGGGCAGTCGGGGGTCGTTGGGCACGTGTGACACCCTGAGCACCCTCAACACCTGACATCTTAGACTCTTCAGTATCATCCTGAATGCCCAAGAGGGAGGAGGAGAGAAACATTTAAAAACACATCCTCACACTTTTGGAGTTTGAATGGATGGTTAAGTTCACCAGGACGACGTACCCTTCCTGCTCTCTTGTTGCCCATGAACAGCAGATCCAGACCCTCCACATTTTTTCTGCGGCCCCGCCTCCTTCTCATAGTAGGCAGGTCAGCTTCCAGGGAACCATTGGCTCTGTGTCCAGAGGGCGGGGCTTGCTGCAGCAACTCCATCTGCGCTTTGAGGGAGGGGCTTGTCACCAGAGCGCTGGGGAAGCCGGCTAATGAGGGCGACGCCTTGTGGTGATGATGCATTCCCTAAAACAACAAATCAGAAGCATTTAGTTAACACACTTGATTTTGTACAATGTAAAAATGACTTTAGCAACTAAATCTTCTAATAAAGAATCACACTAATAGACTGCATGTTTTATTGTAAGCACCTTGGTGAGGTCGATCGCGTGACTCTGTGTCTCAGCAGCAGCATGGCTCTCCCTCAGCTGAGCAACCATCTCCATCAGGTTACGTCTCTTTGCTGCCCTCTCTGCCTCAATCTCGATCTTCCTCCTCCTCCTCCTCCTCTGTCGGGGCACCGTCAGGCTTAGCGCATCCTCCTGCAAAAACAGTCAACAGTTACACCTGTGTATTCCCAAAGCGAAGTATCAGAGCTAGGAGAACATTTTAATATTGGCGGGGTAAAAAGGCTTTATTGCAGCTTGTAGAGCCGGTGTGTGTTGGTGCATAAGACACTCACATGAACCTGGGATAACGGCGTTTTGTCTTCACTCCCGCTGTAAGGTGTATGGACGCCGCCCATCGTCAGCTCGGCCAGGCTCCGCCTCTGCAGGGGGCTCTCGGTCGTCATGGCTACGGTCGCTGTAGTTACCGAGGAGCCGTGCCCTGGCAACAGGCTGCTGGGGAAGTCAAAGATGTGGCGTCTGTTGACGGGCCACTTGCCCTTCAGGACAGCCTCACAGATGTTATCCATCCTGTTGATCATCACTCGGTCCTGCACAGAACAAAGAGAGAGGTCATTATGAACCGTCTTTAACGTCGCTATTCCTTTATTTGAAACTTGAGACATGTTGGTCTTCCTGTTTTGATGAGCACATTTGATCAGAATTTATCATTTCATATCACTACTCACTACTTCAGCCATATTAAGGTGCAGTGTCATGATTATTTCATCAGCTCTTACACCATCAATTTAGTAATAATCCCTGTTCATACATGTTTCACCGTTGGCATTCACACATGCAGCTTCTGGGAACTTTCAGGAGTGCAGTTCATGTGTAAAAGGGGCTATATTCACTTTGAGTTTTAGACCGTTTCCATTTCATTTCTAACCCATTTGCTTCTTCATTTTTCAGATCACTGTGACACCTCTGTCAATGTTACACTTCTCATAAAGAGCCTTCAAATGGGTCAAAGGACAATTTGAGGATCCTCCTCAACCACTATGGAAACATCAAATGTATATTTATTTTCAGAAAAAAGTAAAATACATATTGAAAAAGGTCAGATTAAAGCTTTTTTTTTTACATAGATAATCCTAAAATGTATAATGGAGCTCAATCCAATATCAAAGTACATAAATACTATGTTTGTTCATGTTACAAATAAAGCTGCTGTGGAAACATTGAATACTTTGACAACAAAGTCATAAATATAAAATAATCTTGATTTTGGAAAGAGGTAAAAAATGCTCATCACTGTTTCTCTGAGCTCAAGCTGATGTTTTCAGAGAACTTTGTTTAAATGGTAAGTAAACTCGGTCTATAGCCCTAAACGTTTTATTAAACCAGTCTTATAAACCAATATGCACATGTGGAACCTGTGGAGGTTAACATTAATTGTTGGTATTTACCTCATCAACAACAACAGTTATGCATTTGATAAAATTACCAGTTCCCTAAAAAATCCTCACAACTCATTCAAAAACGTTTGCAGGATGTTTCTATCTTAACTGATAAGAAAGTGTGAGAGAAATAAAAACACAGTGTAGGTGAATTAGTAAATGATAACTAAATGGTGTTGGCTGCTGTTTATGACTCACCTTAGGCCAGAAGGAAAAGCCATAGGCACGTTCCTGTAAAACTTGCAATGCAGAGGTTTCTGGAAGATCATCGGGACAAAATCCATCTCTTGTTTCGTTTTGAGCCGACGTGCTCAGAGACGCGTTGCTCTCTTCATCGAAGTTCTTCTGCTCTGACGCAGCACTCGCTGTGCAAACAGAGAGAAAGACACTCTTAATTAAATGGGTTTCTAAATCATATCAAGGGAATTAATCTCATTTTATTCTGTTGCCCCTGGAACTTAAACTCATTAAAACACTTCCAAAGGTAAGAAGGGAATCACCAGAAATAGGTTTGTGATTAAGCATGGTGTCAGTAATGATGAGGGCCAAAAAGTAAAACATGGATTACTGTAGACTGGAGTATAATGACACTAAAGCATCTTTGTTGTGTAGAAGCTACAAGAAGAACTCAATTTATTCTTTTTACAGTCCCAAAAATGATCAAATCAATCAATGATCACTGCCTTACCTTCAGCCTGAGAGGATTTCTCTGATTTGTCATCTTCATCCATCCTCTCTTCCTCTTCCTCCTCTGGGCTTTTCTCAGTGTCAGCTGACTTAGGTGATTTAGGAGACTCAGCATTCTCCCTCTCCTCTCCCTCCACCTCCTCTGCCGTTTTGTTGGCTGGTTGTGCTTCAGGAGAGGCGTCAGGATGTTCTGAGATCTCAGGAGTAATCACCTTCTGCTCACTCTGAGCGTCAACAGGAGTCTTCTTCTCTTCTGTCACATCCTTGTTTTGGTCTTCTGGCATGGAAGTATTCTCTCCTTCTCCACTTTGCTCCTCATCCTGCTCCTCCTTTTCCACTTTCGGCAGGGCCTCCTCTTCTTTCTTTAGATCATTTCCCAGCGCAGCAGGTTCTTCATCTTTCCCCTCTCCGGTCTCTTCATTTTCTTTCTGGAGATCAGGAGTTTCAGTCTTGGTACATGGAACGTCTCCTTCCGTTTCCATTTTCACCTCTGTCTCCGCTTCTTCAATCTTCACCTCCTTCCCTTCTTCTCCGTCCTCTTTAGCTGCATCCAAAGCGACTTTGGCAGCGGCTGAAGCACTTGCCAGCTCTCCAGGAGTGAGAAGGGGTGCAGGGGTGATCTCAGCTGATCCGATCTCCACTTTAGTGATCTCTCCATAGGCTCCCATGCCCGCACCAGTTCCCCGCTGGCTGGCAGCACGCTGATGGGCCTCCAGGAAAGCCAAGGTAGGGTCGTTCAAGATGTGATAATCTGTCCGGCTGACGCCATGTTTGGAGGCCCCCAGGAGCAGGTCCCGGTCATGGCGCCCACTCTCCCACCATTCTGGGAGGTCTGCGGAGGGCTGGCAGAGTTTGAGGCGCTCCGAGAGCTGAGGGTGGGGGAGAACTTGTTCTCTGATGCGGCGGAGCAGCTCGATGCGGTACAGGGTGCGTGAGGCCCGCTCCTCTGTGATGGGGTCGATGATCAGGGTTGGATCTGCTAGTTCTGAAGATATAAAAAGAAAGGCAGTCGTGAATAAAAAGAAGCAAGAATAGAACATTGAATATATGCTTTTCTATGATCTTTAAAAATGTATGTTTTTTGTTTATGTTTTCGATCTGCAGAGTCCCTCTGCACCTTTAAGAAAAAGCTAAAGACCCAGCTCTTTCATGAATACCTACTAACTTAATGATGATGGTCTCCATATTATTGATGATGATGATGGTAATGACGATGCTTTTTGTTTGATAACGACGACTTATAAGATGGTTTCTATACTGATTAGAGCTCTCAAGAACTGCCCTCAATGTTGTGCTTTGCCTCTGGTCACTTCCTGTCAGCACCTGTGTGTCCAGTCAGACTCAAAGCTGATCGTTTGCTCTTACTGACATTGTTCTCTTTTTTCTAGATCCTTGCTTGTGTTGTTCTTACTCTCTGATGTACGTCGCTTTGGATAAAAGTGTCTGCTAAGTGAATTGTAGAATGTTTTCACCAACCTGTCTCAGGCTTGACCTGCATCCTGCAGACACGTTTACACATGGCGATGAAGGAGTAGTAGTATTTCTCCAAGCTCTCGTCTGTTTTCTTGTCCAGTCGAGCAAAAGCCCTGAACTGAGTCCAGTCAAACTTCTGACGCTGGGTGTCAAAGACGACTCCGAAGGTGGAAACCACACGGTAGAAATCAGCCTCCTCGCGACGAGTCCATCTGACAAAAAAAAAAAAAGATTGTGACACTAAGTTCAACTTCCACGAGTAAATTCCAACGAGGGAATTTCTTAAGTCATGATGATCTCTGAGATATTTGAATACTGTTCAATCACACACGTTTACGTATCCTTACACAATGTAAAATTGCTGAGATTCTGTAATTAGGTGACATTAAAATGCAACATTACCTTTGTCGTCTCTCCTTGAAGTACATCGCTCCATCAGACATCAGGGAGCTAGCGGTCAACACAGGGGACGCCTCTGCCATGAACTGTCCACCTTTAGCAAAGTAAGCCCCCCCTTTAGCCATATATGGGCTTCCTTCTGCCATGAACATCCCTGCTCCATCATGGATGTAAGCTGCTCCTCCTCCTGTCTCAGTAACCATGGCAATGGAGGGCATGAACTCCCTCCGGCGTCTCCTGCGACCATCAGGGCGGCTCAGGGCCTCCTGCCGGAGCTGCTCCCTGCGGTTAGAGCGCTGGTAGGCTGTGATGAGGCGACGCAGACGTGCCGTTAACGCCGAGGCTGCTGGCCAATAGAGTCGCTCGTTGGAGCCTGGAGCTCCGCCTGAAGAAGCCACACTTTGACCGTTCTCACCTAGCTTTGCTACAGGAGGACAGAGAAGAGAAACAAGGGATGAAGAAGAGAAAAGATGGCTGTAGGATTCTGATCATCATTCTTTTAGAAGTAGTTAGAACTGAAAAGGTTGAAGGGAATGTCGAGCCTTTCATCAGGACTAATACTGGACTGAGGCTTTGGGGCCTGCGTCCACAGACAGCGTTTGGTCCGTAGTTTTATGCCAAGGTTGTTTTGGCACCTCGAGTGAATGAATAAATTCATGGCTGACCAAACACAGCAACACTATCAGTCTATATGCAGATGATGTACTCCTTTTCCTAAGTAACCCAAACAAATCCAAGAACTTATCAAAACCATAGACTCATACTCCAACGTCTCCGACTATACAATTAACTAGAATAAATCCACCACTCTAACTACATCAAAAATCCCTCACTTACCACCCACTACTGGCAATATCACATACTTAGGCATTAAATTCTCCACCAAGCTGTCAGAGTTGTTCCATCTAAATTTCACCACGCTTTTGAAAACAATACAAGATGACTTAAACCGATGGATGATGATACCACTTTCAATTATAGGACGCATTGCTACCATAAAGATGATGATACTACCAAAACTCAATTACTTGAGTTCCCCATCCAACCTACAGCAAAATGGTTTAAGACATTGGATTCAATAATAACAGCATTCTATTGGAAAAACAAAAAACCCAGAATAAAACTAACTACATTATAACAATCAAAACTTCAAGGAGGCCTAGAAGCGCAACATTTTCATCACTATTACCTAGCAAATCAGTTACAATACCTTATCAAATGGATCCACACAAACCATCACCCTATCTTTAAACACCTGCCGTTTTGTACATGCTAAGGTTTTAAAATGGCATGCTACAGTTGAGACTGTTTAAGTTGATGAATGTAATGTGGTGTTAATGTTGCTGCTGATTGTTCTAATCTAAGTGTGTTGAAGTGTGACAGCGTGCGCATGCCTCATTTCACAGAGGTTACACTGGTAACCTAGGTTACCTTTCATACTCCTAGAAATTCTACATTTTCACAAAAACCTGTGGCAGCTAAATGACTGAATTTATTCTGCTCCAGTAAAGATCTTAATGCTCTCTGTGTCTCTAGGTGAAGTCAAAGTTTTACCTTCAGCTTCACCTTCCACAGTTTCATCTTTGTCATCCAGCGGAGAGTTGGTGAAGTCGTCCATTTCATCTTTAAAAGGCATCCGAAGAGGCTTGTACTCTGGATCCTCATCCTCGCTGCAGATTTGAGGGGAACAGGCAAAGAATTCAACATTTTAGTGTCATGGTTTTGTTTACTAAACACACAGATCATGTTTAGATGAATGACTTTCATAATAAAAAATAAAAGGCAAAAAGCGACTGAAGTAAAAGTTAGTTAGTAGTTAATTTTAGTCTGCAGCAACATGAACAAAACATTTTTTAAACTAGGCAAAAATTGGCCTACAGATGCTTACAATCATGTCTTTAGAAAGAAAAAACAAACATAAGGTGTTTGTTTTTAAGACTACCACAGCGTTGACCACTACTCGATTGGGTTGAGATCAGAAAATGAAAAAACAAAGCAACTGAAAAGGTATGAAAATGTGTTTAAGCACAGACCGATACAAACAGAGAGAGAAGAGGAGGCGTAGAGGAGCTACTCTCTTACCCCTCAACACCATCTGCCATCATGTCAGAGCCCCTCTGCTCAGCGGCGATAGCCTTGGCGTCTGGCATGCCCACCCGCTCCAAGAAACATAGGGCGGGGTCAGCTCTCATCGAGTTGTACTTCTCATATCCTAAAGAGGAAAACAAAGATCCATTTCTAGAGGTGTAGAGGCTACACAGTGAATTTCAATCAGAAACAAGTCCAGATACATTCAGGGAACATCATGGTTATGAGTTAACCAATGACACACACACACACTCATAGCCAAAGGTGAACTTTTACAAAAGAAGTTCAACTTCTTTCTGGCTCACTACTTGACAGACATTAGGCTACACCATTCACTTTAACACACACACATCTCATATTAAAAGAGGGAGTAGATAAAAACAGCAGCAGAAGGGCAGACCCCGGGAGCCAGCTGCTGACAATACAGACAGCCTGTGTGTGTGTGTCTGTGTGTGAATGCGTACACTTGCCTCTGCTCTATGTGTGTGTGCTAATCCAAGAGTGCCTGCAGGTGCTCATTTGTTTCAGAGAGAGAGAGAGAGAGAGAGAGAGAGAGAGCGAGAGAGAGAGAGAGAGGAGCAGAGTAGGAGAGAGAGAAGAAGGTGTTTGTGTCATAGCATCTTTGAAAGTAAACTAGCAGTTGTGAGAAACTGTGTGCGTGCGTGTGTGTGTGTGCGTGTGTGTGTGTGTGTGTGTGCGCGCATGCATTGCAGGCATGCGTGTGTTTGTCCGTTAGGATCATTCAAGCAGAACAGATTAGAATGTGCAGATCCTACTGAGACACATCAGGACCGAAGGGGGGAGGGGTGGAAGAATTGAGAGGAAAATGGAGAGGAGCAGGTGGGATGAGGGGAAAAAAGGAAAAGCTGAGAAGAGAGTGGAGATGGGAAGGAAGAAAAAAAGAGGAGAACTGTAGGGGTCATCATAACAGAAATGCACCACCACTTCAACCTTTCATTCTCACTCAAAGCCGTGGCTTTATGTGTGCGTTAGTCCCCCAGAGGGCCTCGCTTGTAATTGAGGATTATGATTAACTGTGGGTGAGTCCTTTTGTATTCATGTATATATATATATATATATATGTGTGTGTGTGTCCTAATTGAACCATAGAGTGTAGCAGTGATGGAAAAATTATGACAATTACGGCATATTAATATAAACGAGGATCTGAATATCCAGAACACTCAGCCTCATCGGCCTGTCACCGGGAGACACATTTAGCAGCCCGAGGTAGGTCAATGATGACCCAAACTAAAATAATGAAACGGGGAGTAAATATTTTAAATATCACATTTTAGATGATCTTTGATGTGCAACACTGACACCTGTATCCCACCGTAACACAGATGCTAACACACAGGCAGAGGTAAAGACAGCCATCAATCACACTGTGTAGCACAGGAGTCTGCCAGCTGTGTATCACTATCCCCATAGCAACACCAATCACCTATTGGCAGTGCAAGTGGGTGGGATCTGTTTGGATGATCCAGATCAATGTTATTGCCCTTGAAGCTTACTAGGAAGGAAGACACTGGATTTTGTGAGTGTCTGAAGGTGTAGACTAATATCTGTCCTTTTTATTTGCATTCATTATGTTTTGTGTTAGATTTTTGGAAAACGTGGATCCACTTATACATGGAGTGGTAAGGGCTGACAGTGTGTGTTTCTTACCGTGTTTGAAGACACCGATGAGCAGGGATTTGTCAGCCTCGCTGTCCCACCAGTCAGCTGGGACCTCAGCATGAAACGGCTGTGGTATCCAGATGTCCAGCTCACTGTGCAGAGAGTAAAATCATTGATGATTAAACTGAACTGTCAGATGCCAACCACAGATAAAACAAATATTTACAACAGTGAGTATCAATATTTAAAGAAGCCTTCATTACTGCAAACATTAAAACAAAGTTTTATTGGGAGGATGAGACTTGAAAAGGGAATTTTGTTTTACACTAATGACTTCCAGATTTAAATTAGTATTCATTTCAACCCAAATCTTCTGAAAAGTAAAACTTGTTTTCCTCTCAAAGCAGGTGGAAAATGGTAAAACAGGAAATGAAAAGAGCCAGGATTAAATCAGCAGAATAGGAGTAGCAATGAACGATCATAAAAATCCAAGCCTATGCATGACTACATGAAAACCCTTGTGCTACAAAACTGTAACCAAGACGTGAGGGTGCTGACAGAAAAGATCCAACATCCAAGTCGGGGAGAGAAATCACTCTGATTGGCTCTCAGTGAAGAGAAGTCTGCTCTCATGTAACGTCAGTACCGTCTCCTTATCTTTGGACATTTTCTCAAGTCAAGACTATTATAAACGTATTCCTCAGAAAAATGAAAACTGCTGTTTTCATATCCTTGCGTTATCACGTGTGCAGTAGGCTGCTATCAGTTTGGTGTGAACAGCGCAACTTTTTGGCCAACAGCGGCAGATAAAATACAACACAGCAGACGTGTTTTGTCCCAGCTTGTTCTCTTATGTCAGTTTGCTGAGTACCAGCCCTCATGGGCATCATCAGAATATGAATCATGACAATGTACTAGAAATTTTTTAATGAAATAAAAAAAAGTCTCCCTTTAAAAAAAGGACAAAAGACAGATTGATGCACACAAATACCCCAGAATATAAGATATAGTGTGTCCTTTGAGGAGACCCCAAACCTAGAAAACAGCTTAGGATACGAGTCCTTTCTTCAATGATACAATCAAAATCAAAGACTTCCTGAAACATGTTGCTCATATAAAGTCTCTTGTTTAGTCAGTGTGCATGGTACACATGGATGTGTGAGCACACCATAAGTAAAGTAACACCTCAGCCTTATTTTCAACCAAGGAAAACCTTGATATCCACCCTCAACTGGCAATTGTAATGAGTTAGGGCTGGACGATATATTGAGTTTTTAAGATATATCGATATATTTTCAAACAAGATATAGGGTAAGACAATATGGTTAATATGGATATAGTTTAAGTTTCATTAAAATAACGTTACAGAGGTGCCAGGTCACCTTTTTCTCATCTCACTGATGATGACTGACTGTCCCTCTTAACCCTGCTCCTCCTCTCTCTCTCTTTTATTGTATTTAAGGAACATTTTTATTTTATAATGTTACTTTTTAAATTCACTAACAGGTAGTTTATTTTCCATGTGTTTTCACTGTTAATAAAAGACGTATTGATATATATATCGAGTATCGCCATTCAGCTAATCAATATCAAGATATGAGTTTTGGTCCATATCACCCAGCCCTATAATGAGTCACAAGATGCCAGTCATTTCTGTTAAGGTCTACTTTGAATATTAAGGCATGCAACTTAAATTAACCTGACCAAAGAACAATTAATTAATCTGGGTGTTTCTAAGCAAAGACCAGAACCTTACTGGATTTGACCAATTTTGAAATAACCATCAAAGTCCAGTGATGTGTTCAAGGACATAATCTTATATACACACATAACATTAAAAATAACTATGTGTAAGGTTTTTCTCCTATGTTGGGGCATCCAACATAATCTCCAATAAGTGAAGCAAGTAGTAGAAAACGCTGTTACCAGCTAGTTACAGAGAGAAAGACTATAGAACAATACACAATGGAAGCAGGAGACACAGGGTGACAGGAGGAGAGAAGAAACCAGGGAAACCGTCCCTTATCTCTGCAAACAGCAGCATGCCCAGCCTTGGCAACACACACATGCACGTGCACGCCAAGACTGGCATGCTAAATCCCCCTGGCATATGTTGGCGCGATTGCAACCCGTATGCTCACGTCTGGCATGCGTTGATACACACGCGCACATACACACAGGGGTCTGTCACAGTAGCCATTGAGAGGGGGAGGGAGTGACAGAGATCAGCATGGAGTGCACGTGCTGCACATTATAAATGCATTCACATCTGGGTGAAAGGAGGATGAGAGGGGGAGGGGACTTGAGGAGAGACTGGAGTGCACTGCAGAGACAAGGAGAGGTGGACAGATGGCAAAAAAAAAGTGTGGCAGAGGAAAAGACGGAGGAAGGGGGAAGTAGTTGTCAGAATGACATGAAGACCAGTCAAGTAAACAAACTGCTAACCTTGTTATTAACGATAAAATTTAAAAAGACATTATGCAAAACACTCAACAGCAGCAGCTTGAAAAAAAAGTTTTAAAAATAAAAACAAACTGCTCTATTTATTTACATATTTTCCCCTGAGGCAAGAACTGTGTTCACTACGTTTCAGAATTGAAAGAGCCATGCCAAAGAGGCCACTAGAACGGACAAAAATACACACCAGTAATAATTCATCACCTCCCTCAGCTCACTTTATGATGCATTCAGCACATGAGAGTCTTTCTATCGACTGTAAACACTTATTATAATAATCATACATTTTCAACAAATCTCAACATGCTGATTTAAGATCAACATGAAATCTTCCTCGTCTGTTTTGTAAACAGAAAACATCCTCTCCTTCTACTCTGAGGATTTGGTTATTTAAGTGAAAGACCTCTAAAACTAACCTGGAGTCAGCTCCTTCCAGTATCCGCTCCGCTTGGTCCCCTATTACTTCCTGTCGCAGATAATACAGCATCCTTACCCTCAGCAGCACCCTGAAAGAACAAAGAAAAGGTTAGTCAAATTGTCCTTTAGTGCAGTAGATTTTTCATTTAGATCATATAGTTCATTGGAAAACGTAATGGATGCTGACATAATATCCGAGCACCCAAAATCACATGTGCAAATTGTTGTTTTGACCAGCAGACATGTTACATCGTCGAGGATTTATATGATGTTGATGATAAACTTACTGTTACAACTCTGAAGAACACTATTATTGAGAACACATTTGAAATGTGTCACATTTCTGTTGTAAAGTATGCATCCAAATGTTTTGATTTTAACAGATCACAACAGCACTTTAAAAGTACAAAGTTTGGTACCCTAAACCAACTCCATTCTTCTGAAGAACTTCAAAGAAACATCACATGGTGTTTAATTGCAAATAAATTTGGGACCGGTTTTCTGCTCTATATAAAAAAAAAAAAATCTAAAACCATATATTCCTTAAATGGGGTGGAGTTAAAACCAATCTTAGTGGTCTACTCTGGATATAATTTACAGATGTTCCATGTGAATAAATATTCTTTCACCATCCCCATGAGAAAAGTAGTCCCTTAAGTCATGGCTCAAGGAAGAGGGTAGGACTGGTTCTCCTGACATTGGCACTGTTTATAACGATGTTTGGAGCCGAAGACATTGTAGGAAAGGTGGGGAAGGGAAGGGAAGGGGAGATGGACGGGAGGAGCAAAGGGGAAAACAATTCAAAGGATGGAGCTGTGATGAAAGAGAGGGAGCATAAAGTTTGGAGAGACAATTGAGAGAGAAGGGAGAGGGTATAAAGACAGTCATTTGCAACTCATTCCACAGTGTGTGTTTCGGCCTCAATGGCAACACAAGTTGCTGTGTGTGTGTGTGTGTGTGTGTGTGTGTGTGTGTTGGTTGTTGGCAGGCAGTGTGTGCTCATCCATCAATGTGCCAGGCCTGATTAGCCACACAACACTGTGCTCTAGCCTAGCAGATGGCACCACATAATCACCCCCAAAAGTGTGTGTGCGCGTGTGCACTTGTGTTTGTGTGTCTCTCACTCACTTCCAACAGGTCTGCCTGCCTAGCACCTGGGTTGGCACACAGCCACACACACAAACTTCCTACTAAAGAAGTTAAAATCTTGGAATTGAATGAGCGGGGCAAAGGTGCATATCTCTCTGACAACAGGAGGGAGAGAGAGAGAGAACTGACCATAGAGTAAACAAGATTGTGTGTGTGTAGCGAGATAGGGAGACTGCTGTAAGGAACCAACACACGTTCCACTTCTATGTATGTTCTGGTTTTAACATGAACACATGTTTAAAAAGAGATATTTTCATTAATGGCCCTTTAAAAAGCAATTACTTTTCAGCTCCATACCATGTTGTTTCTTTGGCGTTTGTGTGTGTGTGTGTGTGTGTGTGTGTGTGTGTGTGTGTGTGTGTGTGTGTGTGTGTGTGTGTGTGTGTGTGTGTGTGTGTGTAGAGAAAGCCTACTTGTTACAGTGATGTTTCAGGTGTCTCTTGTAGCTATCCTCTTGCAGTAAGTGGTCAGGGTTGCAGCTGGCAAGCCAATCAGCTCGTGGAGTCTGTGGAGGCGGGGCCGGCAACTTGCCCTTCTTGCCCTTCCTGCCACGAGGGACTGGGGTAGAGAGACCTGGAGAGAGAGAGGGACTGAGTGAGGATACAGTACGGTGCAACGGTAATCGGCTTCTACAAAATGACAACCTGGACAAATTTATCAAGCATTTTCGGCTTTTTAAAAAATACTTTTCCAATAAAAAATGGATTTAACATTCCAGGCTCTCTATAGACCACCCCTGACATTTTTTTCTGAGTTGCCCTTTTCGACATGACCCTGAAAGAGAGATTTTCCTTGTCTGATGGGAACTGGGGATCAGAGGAAGCATGATATGACATAAAATCATCATCAGATCATGACAGCTTGTGTCTTCATATCAATGTTTCATGTAACTTTACATTCTTAAAGTATAAACTAGATACAGGGAAAAAATACTGTACGATCAGAAAAGCGTATGAAGCAGCTTCATTATGTGCACAAGGTTCCCATCCTATCTCATATAACCATCATATCACTGCCCACTCCCTCGTGGTGAATAATACCTGCTGTGTTCAAACATTGGCTCACCCTGTCTTCTTGTAGAAATTGCTAGAAGGAGCAGCCTGGACAGAGAGAGGCCAAATACTCTGTTGTTTGCGTTCAAGACATGCAGCTCAAGTTTTTCAGGAAATCTTATTGACAAATATCAAAAATGTTTAATTGTGTGAATGTGGCTGAAGTAAGTCAGCACCGGCTAGGATTAGGACCAAGCATCAAACCCCAAGAGCCTGAAATGTATCAGAAAATGTCAAAAACCCTCAGGTAGAATAAATGTATGGTCAGATTAAAATCCTGCTCATTAAAATCAAAGTCAGTGTTTCATTTTGGTAATGTTTTTGTGTTGCTTCCATTTTTAATTACAGAGTTTTCATTTCTCTTAAGGGAAGTTTGTTCTTATATCAGTCGGCTGGTACTGAAAGCAAAAAGTAGCAGAAATGATGAATCACTATAAAACCTACCAGGATGTGATTCATGAGAAAGCACAAGTCAGGGACCCCGATCTGCTCAAGTGAAAGGGCTCCCAAACTACGACTCGATGATGTGTGTAGAGCAGTTATAGTTAACTCTTTAGGAACTAACTCACTTATACTTTAAAGCTACTACTGTATCAGATCTAGATCTTAAAGTGGATACAATTATTTTTGGCAAAATATTCATTTAAACTTTTGCAACTTTATTCAATACAGAACCCAAAAAATGACCTAAAACAGAGCTTGAAAAGCAACTCTTTTTATTCAGTGATTTTAAAGGCAGTAGTTGTTGCAGCAGACAGACAGAATCAGGTTTTATTGTATGTAAGACACAAACTCATACTATGTTTGTTGTGTAATATGTTATATATCGGGTGTTTTTTACCTGAGTGGTTGGTCAGTGTCTTGGTGGTCCCGTCTTCACTCGGAGTGATCAGGTCCCAGATAAAGCTCTTGATATTCTCGTCACCACGGTAATGCAGCAGGCAGTAGGCCAGGAGGGCACGGCAGATGGTTTCCACATCACTCTCCTTTAGGGGGCGCTTGAAGCGTCCATGAGCGAGGATGTCACCCCACCTACCCCAACTGAAGACAGACATAAAAGCAAAACAAAAAGGTAGACTGTGTTATTCTATAGAGATTTACAGAGTGACTCCTTGTAGGTGGAGAAGTAACCAACACATTTTACAGTAAAACAATAAAAATCTATAAAGAAAACTGCTAGTGTTAGCACTTAGTAATAATAATAATAAAGTTTATTTATATAGCGCTTTTCGCAGACAAAGGTCACAAAGTGCTTTACATCAACAAAAAACAACAGCACACATACAATAAAAGAAGAAAAAAAGAAAAAATTAGTACGTCATGGACGACATTATAAAATCCTGCTATAACCAGGAACAATAATTGGCACAATTGGCAGATTATCCATAGGACTGTCTAAACATTAACGTTTTTAATTGTATTTTAAAAGACTCAACAGAGTCAGAAAAGACATAGCGAGACGGGTAGAGAATTCCAGAGGATTGGTGCTATGGACTGAAACGCACGAGTCTTAAAATGTGTCTGCGGGACAGACAGCAGGTGTAAACTGAGTTGAAGAGACGTTGCAGTCTTCACAATGAACCTGGTGATACATTTAGATATTTTTTTAAAGGAAGTTTTCCTTATGATGCTGAATCACAGTTTGTAATTTCTTGTTATTATTTCCAGGGCCTGAATGAACGTAGTCTATTCATGAATATGATTTACAGGTTTACCATTACTGTCAACTTGACTACAGCATTACATACATTAATGCATACCTTTGTATGTGTTGGTGTGTATTTCCCCCCCCTTTTGTGTGTGTGTGTGTGTGTGTGTTAGATCACAGCCTAACTCATCCCATCACAGTGCCACAGATTAAACTAACCTAAAGGCTGGTGCTGTGGACAGCAGCATTCAGACAGTCTTCTTTTTAACGATCATTTTTTCAACTGATCTCAACTGAACCGTGTAAACTGGTCTTCCTCCGAGTGATTTCAGACACGGTAAAATGGTGGATGAGAGAGAGTGAGAGCGAGCTGAATGATGGGAAAAGACAACAGTGCGCTGAGCGGAGAGGACAGGCTCAGTCAGACAGTGTGTTTTTGTGTCCTACAGCCTCGGGCCACAAGACTAGACTGTTACAATAACAATGCTGACATCTCACTAGCACCACTGCCCTTTCTTACAAACGTGCACACAAACACACACAGACAGGCCAAGTCACCCAGAAAAATGGACACGTTCATCTGATGATCACGTTGTGGTGAGGGTGTCAATTTGCCTCCATGTGTGTAACATAGAAGTACGTGTGTGTGAGGTCTAAGTTAGAGTTGGGTATCTATTTGTATAATAAAAGAAAATGTGCTTTTTAATTTGAGTTTTGTTCTTAAAAAAATATTTGTCAGGTTTTTTGACCTATAAAAACACAAATTTGCGACTGACCCGTAGACGAGCAGGTTCTTCTCCACTCTGAAGCACTCAGATCGGGGGTACCCCTGGGCTTTATCCTGGGGCCGCCGCGGTTTGGACGAAGGTTTACTCGGTTCGTCCTCGTCGCTTTCCAGCTCAGAGAACTCCATCATCTCATCCTCTTTGATGCTGCTGTAGTGCCGTGTCTGCTTCCTCACTCTCGGTGTGTCAATCACCAGTGTGTTCTGGGGGATGCATTCAAAGAAGTGGTCAGACGATTTATTTTTATTGGCAAAGCTATTTCTCCCCTCTGGATCGTTTTCTTTTTCATTCACAACCAACCTGGTGTCAATTACCGATGACCTGAAATTCATCAGCAACAATAAGCAAAGTACTTCCTGCTTTACTTTGCTCATTAAGTCGTTTCTTGTTCTGAAATATTTACACTTTGTGACTTCTTGGTCTGGTGTGCACCTTCTGTTCAGAACGGGTTGTGTGGATGTTTTTGCCCCGTGTTTCATTCCTTATGCAGAGAAAATTGCTGCCTGGTTCAAACACTAACTGGCATTAATTATGTTGTCTAATGAATTACATTTTTGCTCAATTAATTTGATTTTCCCCCCTTGCAATCCCATTAATATGCGCAAACAGGGCAGTAGTTAGTTCTACAATTATCACAGAGCGCTGCAGTCATTTCCATTTTGACATCACACAATAAGAACTCCCGGGGGAACGGCCTGTATTCATTGTAGTGCTGGATTATGTGTTCCAGTTGAGGGAGCTCCATAAGAGTAGCAGCAGCAGTGGATAAAAAGAAGACAGGAGGGACAAATATCCAAAATTTAAAAAGGTGAACAACAATGTGAATTGAGAGAGCAATAATATGTATACGGCTGCACTATGTTTGTAAGAATGTGAATGAATTTGTTTCTGTGTGTGTGTGTGTGTGTGTAAGAGAGAGAGAGAGCGCACTAGCCTAAGTGATATCTCTGTACCCTCCAGGCATCTGCGCTCTGTTAAGTGGAGCTAAGCAGCTTACTCTCTCACGCTCAAACACACACACAAGAGCAGGGAAACATGGGTAATTAAAGGAAGAGAGGAGATTCCCAACTGTCAATTTTAATCTCTCTCTCTTTTTTTTTTTAACTTCCCTCCTGATCTTCCAGTGTCTCTGTCAGTCTGTCTCGTTTTCCTCTTCCTAGCTTGTCTTGGTAGCGCTGACTAATAACCACAGCTCGTCCCCTGGTGTCCCCCCGGCCCACCTCACAGAGAGGTGTGTGTGTTTAAGACACTTAATGTGCATGTATTTGTAAACTCTATTTCCACAGCCACATTCTTTTAAGTATTGAAGTTGCTGGTGTGTGTGTGTGTGCGCCCATAGTACCCGTCCATTGATGGCATCCATGTCCAGCTCAGCCTTCTTGGCCCACTTCTGCCAGAAGTCTGGATCCTCCAAAGAAATGTCTGTTCGATTGCCCGTCGCAACAAAACTGGCCTGCAGACAAGGAATGGTGATGTTAAATGTTGGGCAGTCACACTTTTGTCAGAGAATAAATTCTTGCACAGTGAGTAGACTTCATGAGTGCATGAAGCTAGTGTGTACCTTAGCAAAGGTGGATCCCTTGCCCTCAGACTCTATGGTGATGGTGTGGGTTCTTCTCTGGAGGATCTGGTCAATATCTTCCTCACAGAATTTGGAGCCTTCATCTTCCTCGTCCATCAGTGCTCCATATGCCCCCTTTCTCAGAAGGTCCTCAACTTCTTTCTTTGACAGCGGCTGGACCTGGGCAAAAAAAAAAAATATATATATATATATAAAAAATAAAAAAAATCAGTTGCCCTGGTGATGTCATTTTTCTTACTCTAATCTTTGGGCCAATCGTAGGATAAGAGATTGCTTTATTAAAACTGATATTTGTGATGGTATTATTTGACTGCCTCAGACCATGGTATTTCCTGTACCCTCGCTTACTTTATTTCCTGTTTTGATATATACTGCGCCTGGCTGCCCAGGTGTCAAAACTGGGGATGCGTCATCCACTGCAATATCTTCACCTGTAGCAGCCATGTCTATACAGATGTAAGAGACGTAAGAGGCAGAGTGTCCTTAGCTTTTAAAAAGTGAAGTAGCGATTTATTTTACAGATCTGAACCCTTACATGTACCAATTTTCAACTGTGGGGATGTATAGTAACATGTGTGCATCACATGTTATAACCTAAGGCGTGGTAGACTGAGCAGACTCTCTTAACAGGAAACAGCAATGTGAAGTTATTGATGCAGAAATTGTAGTGTGTGTTTTGCATCTCACCCCACTGTTGGCGTTCTCTCGTCCACTCATGCTCTGAAGGACAGCTTTGTCGAGCCCCAGCTTCAGACTGGCCTTGTCAAACATTTCCCTTTCGTAGCTGTTTCTTGTGATCAGTCGGTAGATCTTGACCGCTTTGGACTGGCCAATACGATGACACCGAGCTTGAGCCTGAAAAAGGGAGAAATTTGCACTTTGAGAAACATTGTTCTACAGGTTTTTTCATACTCTTCTGTTTGGTCCACAGAAGTATATTCACTTGTAGATGTGAGGTTACAGCAAAAGCTTAATAATTTGGTCCAGTGATTTAGAGGGACGTTGAACTCCACACTTGCCATCCTGAAACTGGTACAGGCTCTTCAGTCGACTCTTGCAACAGTTCAATGCTGTAGCTAATCAAGTGTCTTCCACAAGCACATCTGTGGGCCAATATTTAAAAATGTCCAGCAGACTACTTTCTTACAGTTTCAAGTTATTTCACCAAGATCTTTAGAGCTTATTAACTCACAACCTCTTCTGAAGTTCTGTGTTCATGCACTCATGTATTGTTTTCACTATCTGTACTTTTTGTTTCTATTTGTCTGTATCTGCCTAGCTCATGCTAATGTCCTGTAAATGTGTTTGTCTTGATGTGTCATGACTGTGGTTTATGTTTCATGTTCTGCAGAACAGGAACCTGCTGGAAACCAGTTTTTAAACTGAGTCAGGCCTGTTAAACTGTAACTTAATGTTACTTTTAAACGTTCCTGTATAATAAATGAAATGAATGAATGAATGAATGAATGAATTCGTATATTGGAAAAACATTGATTTAAAACCTTAAACAGCGTTTCAGTGTATGAAGGGGTTTTGTCAATAACTGCAGGAAACAAAAGACATAACACATGACTCAGTGAATCTATAGACAACACTGTGGTTAGTACCTGCAGGTCGTTCTGAGGGTTCCAGTCAGAGTCAAAGATGATGCACGTATCTGCTGCGGTCAGGTTGATGCCGAGTCCTCCGGCTCTTGTACACAGAAGGAAGACGAACCGGTCAGAGTCAGGTCTGGAGAACCGGTCGATAGCTGCCTGCCGCAGGTTTCCACGAACTCTGCCGTCTATACGTTCATAGGGATATCTGGATACAGGACAGAGTGAGAAAATAAATAAGTTAATTTCTGTGACATCACTTTGCCACAATTTCACAGAGATCTCCGTCTGTCTGTACATCAATTCAATGAAAAACATGACAGTTAAACTTACATTACATTTAATTTACAAAAGACAAACAGCTTTTAGTGATGAATATATATTAAAAATTTCATGAAAAATAAGTTACATTTACTAGCTTTAGTTGTCATTAAAGGTCTGGGATCTGATCAGGAAGTCCTTAAGCATGTGTTTATATTGTTGTTTGTCATTATTCTCACCGTTTCTGGATGAGGTAGTCCTCCAGAATATCTAGACAGCGGACCATCTGACTGAAAACCAGAACCCTGTGTCCGCCAGCCTTCAGTTTGGGCAACAACTTGTCAATGAGAACCAGCTTGCCAGCAGCCTGGATCATCGCCTGGAGAGCCATATCGGGTAAGTCTGTCCTGCCTCCGTGAAAATCTCGGAACTCCTCTGCAATCTTCTCTTCGGCTCCTGGAGGAGGGAAGAACAAATAAAAAAAGGATTAATTGGTAAACAATTGGGTTTGGTTTGTAGACTCTGTATGCATTCATTCAGAGGTTGTGTTAATACCAGTTATGAGGTAGGGGTGGTTGCAGCATTTCCTCAGCTCCATCATGGTGTTGAGGAGGTTGGGGACATTGGACCCTCCGCCGCCGCCACCTCCCCCAGTCCCTCCTTTGGACAGGAAGGTGAAGTTCTTCTCCAAGATGGCCCGATAGTATTTCTTCTGAATGTTGGTCAGCTCCACCTACCAGGTACAAGAACCAAAACAGTTCATTTTGCTTGTCATGACTTTTTACATTACTTAATGATAATGCCAGTTTAGTGTGCCTTTGTTTATAAAAGCGTTATGACATGTTCGACGAGACCTCCGCCCTACCTCAATGATGGTCTCCTCTTTAGGGGCCAAGTTCTTCTCCACGTCCTCCTTCAGTCTTCTCAACATCATGGGCTTCAGAATGGCCTGCAGCTTCTGAACCTGTGACAGTCCCAACATAATGTTGTTAATCAGCGGGCAATGAATGGACCCTATGGGGAAGCTTAAAATCGGATGACACTCCCACTCCTCCTCCTCACCTGTTCTTCAGTCTTAAGGTCTCCAAACTCAGTCATGAATGTTAGTTCGGACGGGAATCGTTCAGGCTCCAGGAAGTTGAGTAAACTAAAAAGCTCCTCGACAGTGTTCTGGAGGGGAGTTCCTGTCAACAGGACTTTGTGCTCCTGGAGGGGGAAGAGATTGAAAAGAGAATTTTAGTGTTCTGAAAATGGAAGAATTGCTTCATCAGATATTTAGGACACGATCTCCTAAATGTAAGGCAGGAGGGATTGTTTTAACTCGTAAAAAGTTTAAACCAAACCTTAGAAGAACTTACGAAACCCAGCTAGAAGAAAATATGTTTTACCAACACATACCCTTACTGCCCACAAGAGATAGCAAACACCTGCCAAAACAGTACTGCACACCATCTAAGACCTTGAGGTCCAAAAGTAAAGGTTGCAGTGCTGGTTACTCAGATTACGTTTTTGTACATTTATATTGATTGCAATTTGCCGTTGCAGAAGCAGGGAACAGCGGGAGCTCTACATACACACACAGTCAGACATGCAGAAACACACACTGCACTGCGCTCCCATGCTGGCTCCGCCTACACTGCCTCGCCCAAGCCGATACCCTAACGCCTCTGTTACTACCTCGGATTATGGTACAGAGGCGGGATCACTTTGTTCCCCCATTATGCCTCCACAACATTCAGATGATGCTTCCCTTATCCAGCACTCACCATGTCCATCATTTTGAGTCCTTCCAGTAGTTTGCAGTTTCTGTTTTTGAGGCGGTGGGCCTCGTCGATCACCACACAGCGCCACGGCACGCTGCGCAGCTCGGGACAGTCGGTCAGAATCATCTCGAACGTTGTTATCAACGCATGGAACCGGTATGCTCCCTTTATTATCTTGCCCTAAAGGAGAGAGAGAGAGAGAGAGAAAGAGAGGAAACATATAAATTAAAAGGTCTAAAAGAATGGTAAAACGTTTTGTTGTCACTCGTCTTTACCTGTGGAGGGAGGGAAACCCTGAAAGCTTTGTCTAAACAGCTTAGTCAAATAAAGGGTTACCATACAGATAGACTTAAAGGCCCCATCATCATCCACAGTGCTGTGGTATATTAGCTTTAATAAATGGTGGATTTCATTGTATTTTCTACTAACACAGAAACTTGATATTAAAAAATAAATCCATTCTGTAAACATGAACTACACTTCTGTTTGTCCCTTTTTTTATTTTTATTTAAGCAGGTTGGTACCATTGAGATTAAAAACCTCTTTTTCAAGGGAGACCTGTTGACAAAGTTACAGACGGAAATACAAAGAGAGACAAAGTATAATTTACAAAACCTTAAAATAGAACCATCTATGAGTCATATCTGGGAATCAGCTAAAACATGGACATCCTATAGAATCTGCATGTAGTGAAGCAGGCCATGTAGTAGAAATGGACACAGCAACATTATTGACCTTGAGCATCACCTCAGGCTAGATTAGGAACAAGGGGCTTGTAAGAACTCTGCTTTTGCAGCTTATTTTCTTCTGCGCTTACTGGGGGGGGGGGGGGGGGGGGGGTTACACCGAGAGATGTTAGCAGCATAGCACAATGAGAGCTTACGATATATGGCTTACAGCTTGAGGACTGTAAAGAGCTTACACAGCAGACGACCCCTGTCCATCCTCAGCTGGTTTAAAGAATTCCCCTGGCTGAGGAGGTGTTCAGATTTGCTGACTATCTCACACAACAGCATTTCATTTCTTCTATCAACTGAACAACTTCATCCCTCTCATACAGACCTGCTAAGACGCTCTGCTGGGGACACATCACACCCTTTTTCTGTTCCTGAATCTAATTTAATCTTCACTTAAGACGATTGTACAATTAATGTTGGGCTGCCATCTAGGCTGCAGAAAGACTTATTACATTTTGATGCATGTGTTCAGCCGATCAAACATTTTTGTATGAAATGCAAGTTCATTTAGAAAGCATGGATAGGTTACTGTCCAGTTGGCAAATTATTAGAAGTTTGGCATTGCTACTGGTTTGATCAAGATCAAAAACAAATAGACACAAACAGCTTTGTTGGATTACAGCATCTTTTAAAACTCATCATCAGCACTGATGTGTTGTTTGTGTCCGAGGATGGAAAAAGGTTCAACTTAAAGTCTTAGTATGTGATTTTTCACACTTAAATATAAATCAAGTATATCCTCTGAAAATAACTCTGTGAGTCATGACTGTCTACAATGGGTGTAACACCCGAGTCCCACTGTCTGTGATGTTTTCAGAGTTTTCAGAGTCCTATCTTCACTTTGTTTACATCGTCAGGACGGCCGGCTGACTCCTCCCCTCGTGTATAAAAGTTGTTTAATTGAGGGACTAGAGAAAAGAAGAATAACATACTGTACTCACTGCTTAACTGTGTTTCTAGATCACGCTCATTTCAGGTAAATTTACATGCAGTGTGAAGATACGAGCATAATAAAGATCGCTAGCATTAGCATGCTAACACAACAATGCAGCACGAGCTGTTTTGGTTTCATGCTGGTGACAGGCACAGATGAAGCCAGCCCCGTTTCATCGTATTTACCTGTGCATCTCTGTAGTACATCTCGTAGGCCTGGATGGTCTTGCGGCTGGCCTGGCTGCCGTGGTAGACCACCGCGTTGAGCTCCGTCCAGGTCCTGAACTCCCTCTCCCAGTTTGGGATGGTGGAGAGCGGGGCGATGACGAGGAATGGCCCCTCGAGGCCCTTCATGTAAATCTCATAGAGGAATGTAATAGACTGGATGGTCTTTCCCAGACCCATCTCATCAGCCAAAATACAGTTACGTCTGTGGAGGACGGATGATGTAACCAGAGTTAACACACAGATTCCAGTCTCACACGACCTGTAAAGAGCCCACTGCCCACAGACCAAGTAAATAGAACTACTCTAACATAAACTGCTGTGGCCCTGATGTTGAATTTCATGACTTCTGTATAAATAAGTAGATCCACCTGATGACTTAAAAGATATTTACTGTTACACAGGGGAGGCCGTTAGTGATGTTAAGAGGAAACGAGGGAAATGTTGGGAAACACTCGGTTGAAATTCCTTAAAAGCAACTGATAAGTGTCAATATCACCCCTGAATGAAGATGGCTGTGTAACGCTCCTACTGTAATAAGAGTTTACGTTTCATGCAGGGATAATACGTTTTGAAAAAATTAATCCACACTGTGCTACAGTGCCGATCACAACTACCGTATTGGTCCGAATACAAGACGGCCTTTTTCCCCATCGAAATACGTCCGAAAAAGTTGGGTCGTCTTATATTCGGGGTCTAGTATTCAGAGCACAGCTCTAATTGTTCGCCTGTCCCTTTAAATGTCAATACACATGACGCGCTCTGGGAGGAGCAGGGGAGCGATGACAGTGAGAGCGAACACAGTGGGGCGGAGGACGTGTGTGAGGAATAGGAGACATCGGAGGAGAAGTTTGGCGAGCTTTAGTTTAGTTAAAGATGTGGCCTGTATTTTCTCTGTTATTTAAAAATGTTGATAATATTGCTCGATTTTAATTTTGAATCATACTGTACATATTTTGACCTTTTGAAAAGTGCCGTAGCATATAACGATAAAGAGGCCTACGTTTATTATTGTTATCATTATTACAACAACAGGTGTTTAATTCAATGTGTTTTTAATATTGGGGAGCGATGAGAGCGAGAGCGAACACAGCGGGGCAGAGTGTGTGTGTGAGGAATAGAGAGGAGACATCGGAGGAGAAGTTTGGCGAGTTTTAGTTTAGCGGTAGTTTAGTTAAAAGTGTTGCCTGTATTTCCTCTGTTATTTCAAAATGTTAAAAACATGTTGATAATATTGCTTGATTGTTAATCGATTTTAATTTTGAATCATACTGTACATAGTTCGGCCTTGTGAAACACTTTGTTTTGAAAAGTGCTGTAGGCCTATACCGATAAATACGGTATGTTAATTATTATTATAATTATTAATACAACAGGTGTTTCATTCAATGTGTTTTTAATATTGTTATTTTCAAATAAAATGAAGTTCTTTAAAAAAAGTTCTTTATAAAAACAAGATCTGGTCTGCAAATCTTTTTTTCTAAATGTGAGTGTTGAAAAACGGGGGTCGTCTTATAATCAGGGTCGTCTTATATTCGGACCAATACGGTATTAAGAGAAGTTCTTCCATGTGTATAGGCTGGCAGCAGCATTTGGGCATCATAGAAAAAGAAGTACTTGGTGACTTACGAGTTGTACCAGTTGAAGGTTAGCCAGTTGAGGCCTTCTAGCTGGTATTCCCTGAGTGCGTTTCCGTTTCTGTAATCCCTGGAACCCTCCAACTTTTTCCAGTCGGCCACAGGAGGCCGATCCTACGCAAACACAAGATGATGTTTAAACATTTTTACACTGATCAATCCTGATGTCATTTGTAAGGGATGATGTTTGCACTGGGTTTAATGTCTCCATAAAGCACCGGGACACTTACATCATCTCATCGAGTTGGAATGTTTTTGTCATTTAGGTTCAAGCTCGTTGTCACAAAGGCTTTAGTGTCTAGACAGCAAGGACTTTTTAAAACAAGTATTCAAATGGAGTTCAATATTTAGAATCACTGAAAAATAAGGTGTCCCTATAAAGCAATATAAAGTGTGAAGCAGAGTTTACTGTATCCTTAATGCATGAGATGCAAGAAGTTTACCATCATTCTTCTGCACACAAATTTGCCAATTCATCACAGGTAAAGAGTGCTGTGGAAATGCAGAAAACAATGGCCCGACATCCAGTATATTCAAGTTCTTTATAAAGAAGTGCCAGGGACTAAAGTTTAGGTTAATGACGTGGTTCTTAAGGAGAAACAGTAGGAAGCAGTTAAATGAATGAAGACCAGGGGGGGAAGGACCTCAGCCAGTCAGCTGCTTCTGTTCAGCATTAAACATACTGTTAGTGGTTTGGCCTGGCCACAAGAGCAGGGTGTGTGAGTGTGTGTGTGTGTGTGTGTGAGACCACAAGAACATGGCTCTGTAGAGAGCAGTTAAGGGATCTTTAAATCTGAAGGGGGAAGATGCAGGCGGCAGGCCAACACACACAAATCAAACATGCAACCGCCTCCTGGAAGGAGGAGGCTGATGGACAGGTTTCATCCCCCAAACCGTCATAGAGTCTCACACACACACACACACACACACAAAGAGCTACTTACCATTTTTTTAGTGTTCGGTGTGCGTGCTGCAATGCCTTCATATTCCTCTATTTTGGATTGGTCAATGTCAGCCTTTAGCTCCCAGGTTGAGTCCTCGTAAGGCAGACTGCACCATTTCACCAAATATAAGGTCACCATCTGGACACAAAAAAAAAACAAACGCAACAGGAGAGATTTTGGTGAGTCTGTGCGTGTGTGTGTGTGTGTGTGTGTGTGTGTGTGGAGAAAGCATGAGGCTGAAAACATAAAAGATGACAGGAAGAGATCAAAGCACCTCTCCGTTTTCATCTGTGCTCTCTGAAACGTCCAGGACACGGTCCACCTCCACATAGTCCGGGTTAAAAGGCTCGTCGTCCATCTGGGGAGGGAGCAAGTGGTGTTTAGTTGTTAGGAGTATAAAGACAACTCTAAAATATGGAGGCCTTGACTTGAGGCACGATGATTTCTATTCAGTGGAAGGAATGTTTGCCTTTATGAAGTCTAATATTTCTGCTAAGTTATATGTAGCAGCTTTTGAACTTTCTGGAGTTCTTATGTGTTTTCATGAAGTGTCTGTGTTTAGGATCTTTTCAGAGTGATTTTGTAAATATGAATAAAATGTCACAAACATACTCGTACATCATCATCTAACTGCAGGAGGAAAAAAAACACAATCTGATTCATCTACACAAGTGAAATGTTTGTGTTCCTCCCTCAACTTTGAAGCGGTGAAGGCTTACCTCAGTTATGAAGTTGTTAAGTTGTTGCTTGGCCCTAAACCTCTTGATCTTCTGATGTATTCTCTTGTCCTTCTCCAGCTCCTCCAGGTCTGCCCAGCGACAGTGAAGGTACGAACTGAAACACAAAAAGAATCTCATCACTCAAAAAGATAAAAAAAGGAAAACTGGAATGCTCGTCTAAAATATCGTAATAGACTTATAAATACAGGTTGGGGTTGTCAAAACTAGATTTCCACATTTGAATCAATCATGATAAAACACTTGTTTTGTATTTGGATCCTGGGGGGGGACTTAGCTTTTCTCCAGGCGCACTCACACTAGACAAACTGTCCTGTGCCCAAGCACGTTTGACCCCCAAAGTCCAGTTTGTGTGAGTCGTGCGAGTTCTCCTTACCGTGCTCCTTCCCGTTTGGAAGAAGTGCGCTTCAGGACACTACGGTTGCTCATGCACGAGAACGAGCACAGGAACACAATGTGTACATGCCATATAATCTATGTGAAAATCATTTTTAACAATGGTGGTGATGCAGAGGTCGAGTGTTTACTCAAAATGTGGGCAGACATGAATATTCAGAGTCCTATACCTGACCAAAACGACCCCTTATCAAGTGCTCACTTCCCGATGTAAACAATGAGGTGGGGAGCCTTTAAAAATGGCCATGTAGCTGTTTGCATGCCAAGTCATGCCAGGTTCCTCTTTTTAAGAGGAACCTGTTGACTTAAAACTTAAGGTTTATCTTTCATGATTTAGTCATTTGAGATTGTAGCATCACATTTGTTTGCATCGTCAGTCCATGATTTTAATGTGTTTGTCCAAACTGTATGTGTGCCAGGTGTGTTAAGTGCCTTTACTAATGACACATCTGTGGTGTGTGCATGTTGAAAGTAACTAAGTTTTAAGTTTGTGAAATACAAAGGAAAGGAAAAAAAAAGTTACTCACAAGCCCTTGAACTTGACGTAGAACTCCTCAACCTCTAATTCTTCCCCCTGCTCCGGCTAAAAAGGAAAACATAAGGTTAATAAATGAATCAATGAGCAGTCTCCTAGTCATTCGACCACATGCATTATGTCATAGTTATAGTACATGTGGTGAAGAGAGAGCTAGCATATGAACTCTGATCATCCTTACACGGAAAGCATTCTAATAATTGTGTAAATTATTTCTTTCCACAGTTTGTTTTTTTGGGATTCAAAATATGAGTATGAATAAGTCGAGGTTAATAAGTTTGAATTGCACTGAAGGGTTTCAGAGAAAGTACAACTTTTCAACTTCAAATCTAGAAATAAAAAAAAAAAGATTTTATACCGCATGCAAACAAAACATATCAAAAACAGGAGATCATTTAAATGCAGCCTCTCACTTCCATTCACCATTCTCTCTGTAACAAACACACACACACTCCGCCATGCTGCTACTACTACTACTACTGTAATGCCATGAATCATCAATCACACACACTGCCTGAGGAAATGAAAGCTTGGCGTCTGGCGTAGCTAACGTTGTGGTTTTGGCTGTTTGCCAAGCCTGGGGTCAACTCTGAATGGAGCTGTGAATATGTGTGTGTGTGTGTGTGTGTGTGTGTGTGTGTGTGTGTGTGTGTGTGTGTGTGTGTGTGTGTGTGTGTGTGTGTAGGTGGGGGGTAACCCAGAGGCAGCTGGCTAGCAAAGGAAAGTTGGCTGGTGACTATGTGCGTGTGTTGGCTCAAGGATGAGCTTTCTTTAGACAATCCGTCTAAAACAAAGCTGGGCAGACACAAACACACACATTCAGATACACACAAAACCTCATGCACACTTGGAGCACCGAGCAAACACACACACTGAAATACAAGAACTCTTTTCTCCGCTTACACTCTGTCAGAGCTGTGTGTGTGTGTGTGTGTGTGTGTGTGTGTGTGTGTTTGTAATCTGCTTAGGCCAGCTGTGGTGCGGCTAATCAGATGACGTTAAACATGACTCGCGCTGCTGTGACCATGTGTTAGTGGTGATACATTCAGAGTGTGTCCCTGTGTCTCACCTGTTTCTTGGTGGTGCGCATGCTCATGATCTTCTCCACGACGGGCCCTTCAGCCTCAACTACGTCCTAAAAAGAAATACACAGAACAGCTCAAGAGTTAAAGGCTCATCCACCAGACGTTGAATATTTACACACACACTTCCTAATTGGAAATATCTCAACAGGAAATTTTAACTTAAGGCCAAAAAAACAGAATTGTGATCAAATAACACATTTTAAAATCCAAATAAGTGAGAAAACAAAAGATGAAACATATTCATGGTGTGTCCAAAGCCTCTACCTTTTTATCCGGTATTAATCTTTGGCTTAACACACCAGGGTCTTATTTCAGAAAGCAGGCTCAACAAACTCTGAAGTGAATCCCGACCTCCGAGTTTATTGAGCTTCAAGCTGGAAACAGTTCAGCGGACCCTGATCAGCTGATTTTAATTTCCTCTATCAACTCTGAGTAGCTCCAGCACCATGCAACATGACAATAAAACGCTGCCCTGATACTACCATTAACCACGGCAACATGTGACAGAGAGAGGTCCACATACTTTACCCCTCTGGAAGTTAGAAATCCTGATGGAGTCTGCGTCAGTTTGAATGGAGTCTATAAGTGCTCTTTAGTCACACTGACTTACAGGCTAATATTAAATTGGTTGTGAAAACCAAAAAAACAGTGAGCTAAACAAACAGGATTTGGAAGCAGCTCAGAATGAAATGTAAGAAATAGAGTTCAGACAAAAGGCTCATAGTGGTAGCACTTTACTTTAATCATAGTCCGTTTGAAATATTAAAGTAAATATCATTCAGTGGCTATTTCAATTAGTATTAGCTTAATCCTCAACACAATGCTTGTTTCACACACACCAATATCCTGTTTAGTTCATTAGTAAGGCCTCATTTAATTTACACACACCCCCCCCCCCCCCAGATGTAAATGTAACTCCAAGACATAATGCAGCCCCCTTCTATAGAGGCTTCTCCACTAAAGGACATGCCATGTTTGACAAACAGAATACAAAGCAACAATCTGAATTTTAAATCTCCACTAACTGGCACGTGATACAGACTGAATAACAGAATGAGGAAATAAAACTGTGTTTCTGTCTCTGTAGGAGGGAGGAGAGGTAGAGAAGATAACCTTTTAGACCAGGTTAGGTGCACAGACTTGGTTGCCAAGTAACATTCTCAAACCTAAAGACGCTGGCTTGAGTTACTCCTCTTTCTCGGGTTTGAGAACTCCCTTTCTGAAACGCAAAATCCAGAGTTTTCCATCGTTTCAGGGTCGACATACTACACTCTGAAATCAGACCCTGCTGCTCTGGTGTGCTACGTCTCTCTTTCAACTTTGGTAGCAGGATTTCACCACAGCATGCTTTCATGTCCTGCCATTATTAATTCAATGAAGGGGAAATGAATATAGGAAAATATTTAGAAACCAAATATATTTTTGTCTGACCAGAAAGTTGTGACGCAAATCAAATATTTTGGGGAAATACTTGTTCAAATCCTGTCTAAACCCAATACAACTTTCCAGAATTAGGGACTGAATCTTGACATTTGTTTATTCCAAAGCACAATAAATATGAAAATAAACGTTAAAATCAATCCAAAGTATTTTTCCTTTTACAGTGATTTTGCAGCATCACTGCCTCTGCAGCCATCAACATAACACAGCTGAGTTACTGCACACTCACATCTCAGCCACACATGAAGTGACAGTTACGAGTGCCAAGTCAGATGGTAGACCAAGTCATGGCTTCTTTCTGTATTTTAAGCTCATTTAGGGTCAGACTCTGCCCACAAACTAAACAAATAACAGGAAGCTGTACCTGTTGTTGTGATGACGATGGTGACTTGGGTGCAGGTGAGTCATCTCCGCTGTCATCGACATCGGAAATTTTGAACTCCAGATCCTCAGTGTACCTCTTCCTCTTCACCTGACGGCTGGAACGACGTTTCTGTTGGACAAAAGGAGAAGACGGAACAGTCGCATCATTTAAGATCATCAGCTATAGTTTTGTCTGTTGCAGAAATTTCCAGATTATAATTTTGCAAAAGTCTTCCAACCATGTCCAAATCTTTTCTTTAAAAAAAAAAAAAGAGTAGAACAGAGGAAGTTGCTTCAGAAAATGGTTTCAGCAATAGATGAAGCATTGGGCGGTGTTATTCATAGTGACTGCTTGTTTGAATTGCTACACTGGAGGAGGCAAATATTAAGAATGCCAGAATTACATGTACAATTACACTTGACTGCTTTGTGTGACAACAAGGTTAGATTAGAACAGAAAGAGACGGATACTTGCTCAACACCTTTTACCTCTACAAGCCCGGAGACACACTGCAAAGGTTTTACAGCTTCTGCTTTTTTTTTTTTGCTATGCAGAAGCACACTATTAGCCATGGCGGTGAACACTATGTGAGGTATTTTACATGCCTGGGAGTTGAACAAATAAAATGCTTTAAAACAGCTTTCCTTGTGTGGATCCCGTACCTGCACACCATCATCATCTTCTTCTTCAGGAGCTGAAGGGGGAGGAGACTTCATCTCCACCTCATCACTGATTGATGACTCTCTCTTCCTTTTTGAATCCTTCTTAGCAGCGCTGGTCCCACCCTCGGTCTCAACCTTCTTACTGCTATAGAAAAGAAAAAAAGAAAAACCTTAATATTCACAGAGGAAGAAAAAGCTGCTAAAACTAAAGACCATTAATCACAAGAGTACCCCTTTTTACAGTTTACAGACTGTGAGGCATTGAGATGTGTGTGTGTGGGTTTAGAACTCGTATGTGTGCCTGGCTGTCCCAGGGCGGTCCCATATTTGATTTATCCATTTAGAAATCATTAGTGTGCCTCAGGCTCTGGCACACAGGGGGTTAATATGATGAAAGACTGGGAGGAGGTAGAGGGAGCGAGGGAGCCAGATAGAGAGATACAGGCATGGGCAGGAAGAGAGACACAGGGAGGAAGGGAGTGAGAGAGAGACAGGCAGACGGAGTGAGGGACAGAGAGAGAGGCCCCAGTGAGAACAGGGGGAGGGGTTGAAAGGCCCTCGGGCTTCCTCTAATCTCTGGCATGGAAAAGAAAGAGGAACTGACTCTCTCCAACAGCGTGTGCCTACACACACCATAGAGGAAGGCTGAGGGCCCTCTGCATCACAACTTTTACTTCAGAAAGCATCCACAATCATCGTACTACTATAGTTTGTAATGAAAAGCAACTTAAGTTTTCCTTTAAACATTTGATAGTGATCAACTCTGCAGCTGAATCCTCAAAATGAGATGTAGCAGCAGAGAATAAGAAATGTTTATCCAACGTATATCAAAGTAAGAAAACAGAAAAGGTCCCCGAGCTTAAAGGAAGAATATGTGATTTTTGGATCCAGCAGATGTCGCCCTTGAGCACCAGCATGAAACCAAAACAACTCGCGCTGCATTGTTGTGTTAGCATGCTAGCTAGCATAGCTATTATGCTCGTATCTTCACACTGCATGTAAATTTACCTGAAATGAGCGTGATCTAGAAACACAGTTAATCAGTGAGTACAGTATGTTATTCTTCTTTTCTCTAGTCCCTCAATTAAACAACTTTTATACTCGAGGTACGGCCGCCTGTCCGGGCGATGTAAACAAACTGAAGATATGACACGGACAACATCACAGACAGCGGGACTCATTGTAGACAGTCATGACTCACAGAGTTATTTTCAGAGGATAAACTTAATTTCTTCAATGTTGACTAAACATTATTTCATGAGAAAGCATTCCAGGTAAACAAAAAGGCACGTGTCACTTTCACCCACTATCGCATGTATTCATCTTTCTCAGCGACTTCTGAGTGATCACACATCCATCAAAGTCTCTTCGGCCCATGTGATCATTTCAGTGATGATATTAGCTACTGTCTGTCAACACTGGTTTAAATAGTCAAATTGATCTATGGGAATATTTTTGCAAAGGACACATTTTTCTTCTAGGTCCAGTCATTATTTTAATTACAAATCACCCTTGAAGTCATTTCATATACAGAGCCGGTCTAGACTGAACACTAACCACGCTGGCCTGTTTCATTTGAGTGATTTTACTCAGTTTGAGCATTTAAACCAATCATAGCAGAATGGGGGAAAGCCGACGTAGCTATAGATTAACTACTCTGCCACCTCCGCGTCTGTCACATTAGCCCTATTCAGAGCACCAGTTCAAGGTGTGATACTCACGCCTCTGTGGTGTTTCACCTTTAATATGAATGGATCAGTAATGTGGGGACAAAAGGCTCCCACCTCTGTGCTGCCATTGAAGGTAGTATCATAGGCGTTACAGGGGTGAGACAGGACCGGTGGACAGTGGTGATTCTAGAGTCTGTGGGGGGGCCCCAGGCAAGAAATAATTGGGGGCCCTACAACCTGCATTTATTAAATTTTGTCTGCCATTGTCCCAACACTTTTCCTGTTTCCTCTCCAATAGACTGATGATGATTCTTCATTTTTCTTGGTTGACTTTCATTGAAAAACTTTTATTTCATCAGCGATAATGCACACAACGCTTAGCAAGGCCGTGAGATTGAGTGCTGTCAGATGGGGCCCCCTTAGGGAGGTTTTCTACTGTCATTAGACATTTTGGGCCACTGTTGTGGTTTAAAGTTTGTGAGCCTTAAGAGGCCCCCTACAGGTCTGGGGCCTCAAGCAGTTGCCTACCATGCCTGCGGAGCCAGCGAGAGGAGAACAGTGCTGTGTGTGTGTGTGTGTGTGTGTGTGCGCACATCATTGGCGCTCATGATATTTACATATGGTGCATTTGGATTGCCGGTACGCAACGCCAATTCACACACTGGGACATCAAATGTATGCTGTTGTGTAGGGCTGGTTAAACATATCTATTCAACAATGCATTGTAATTATTATTTTCCCAATTCAAAATCGATTCATCGATTTTTTTTTCATTGTCATGACGCCCTTCTCCACTGGGGACGCTGTGAATTCAGGTCAGGGACATTGTCGCATTATTAAAGAATAATACAACGATAAAATACAAACAATGCAGACATTATTATTGAACAAATATCAGAAGGTACTGCGTGTAGATACCTGGGTATTTCTCTCATCTACGATATCGAAGCATATTGAGCAATATCAAATCGATATCAAATAGTGACCCAAATAATCTAAATGAATTTTGAGGTTGTGGACACCAACCAGCTCTACTGTTGTGGAATCGATATGAAAGTAAAAAGATGTCGAGACGGTGAAGCTTTGTTAAGGGACTGATGAGGATAGCTCCACCAGGTTTATTTACTTTACACCACTACTTTCTTCAAAGACTTTATCTGTGATTTTTCATACTTAAATATAATATAAATCAAGTATATCCTCTGAAAATAACTCTGTGAGTCATGACTGTCTACAATGGGTGTAACACCCGAGTCCCACTGTCTGTGATGTTTTCAGAGTCCTATCTTCACTTTGTTTACATTGTTGGGACGGCCGGCTGACTCCTCCCCTCGTGTATAAAAGTTGTTTAATTGAGGGACTAGAGAAAAGAAGAATAACATACTGTACTCACTGCTTAACTGTGTTTCTAGATCACGCTCATTTCAGGTAAATTTACATGCAGTGTGAAGATACGAGCATAATAAAGATCACTAGCATTAGCATGCTAACATAACAATGCAGCGTGAGTTGTTATGGTTTCATGCTGGTGCTCAAGGGCGACATCTGCTGCCGCATATAAAGCCTTTAAATGCATGATAATGTCCTAATAAAAAGGGACAAAAGCTGGTAAAAAGTGGTCGCGTGCAGTGGGTGATTGTGGTGGCTGTACCTGTTGTCATGACAGCGCATGTGTCAACATTTTGTGCTGGTGTTTCGGTCATATAGGAAACAGCGCACTTTAGATGGAAAAATAGGTATTGAAAGTGCATCTAGAAACAAGGCATAACAGTGATTATATGACGGGCACCAGGAGCTAACAGAACACAACATGTCCGAGTGTTGTCCTCCGCAGTACCATATGCCTGGATACGTCTCTCTCCTACTCCGTGCCTATGTTTGCTCACTCACTCTCTCGCTCTGCGCATCTCTCCCTCCCTGCTCTCTCACTCACTTCCTCTCTCCCTACGTCTCTCGCCCCCTCTCTGTCCCTTGGGCCCTTCTCCTTTCATCCTCACGCCAAGAGCAATCACCATCTCCGTGGAAACGGCTGGTCATGTGACCTGCACCTGTTCCTCTGGCTGGTCGCCACACGCTGGAGCCATCTGGCCTCACACACACACACAAACACACACACACACACACACACCTACACTTGGCTGCCTTCTCCCCTCTCTTCCTCCTAGTTTCTTCATGGCCCCACTTCTCTCCGTCTCTCTCATTTCATTTCTTTCCCCAACTGTTTCTCCGCTCCTTGCCTTTACTTTTTTATCTCTACAAATCTACTGTAACAATCACTTTTTCTATTTTTGCACGCTTTGTTTATTCCTTGCAAAATGCTTAGCTGCTTGTCTGAATCAACATCTATCAGATTAAATTCCAATCAAGGTCACTTTCTCAATCCTAAACGACTTTGCTGTGTATACACGTCTTCTGTGTAGGAGTATCACACTTCATCTTTACATTCATTTCAAAGCACATGGCTGTTTGTGAGCATATTCATGATATGAGAAGTGTACTAAAGGAAAGCATGGCTAAAAGGTGTTTTCAATCTTTGCAATGATATTTTTATCTCAATGTTAACAGTTGGACTCCATCTTTATGGTGGAATGAACTTCTAAACTCCATGTGATCTGCAGAGTCCCTCTGCACCTTTAAGAAAAAGCTAAAGACCCAGCTCTTTCATGAATACCTACTAAATTAATGATGATGGTCTCCATATTATTGATGATGATGATGGTAATGACGATGGTTTTTGCTTGATAACGACGACTTATAAGATGGTTTCTATACTGATTAGAGCTCTCAAGAACTGCCCTCAATGTTGTGCTTTGCCTCTGGTCACTTCCTGTCAGCACCTGTGTGTCCAATCAGACTCAAAGCTGATCGTTTGCTCTTACTGACATTGTTCACTTTTTTCTAGATCCTTGCTTGTGTTGTTCTTACTCTCTGATGTACGTCACTTTGGATAAAAGAGTCTGCTAAGTGAATTGCAGAATTATATCCAATAACAAGAACTGAATGTGACCACAGCCCCTGTTGGCTTTGAAGAAGGAGACGGGTCTAGTTCGGGTATTTGTTTGTTGAACATAAAATTGCATCAAGCAAGTGTCGATTTGAAAACATGAAAGGTGACAAGGGAACTTAATCTGCTGCGCTTCTTGGCTATCTTCAAAGGTGATACGTCAATACTGTTGAACTTGTTTTATCATTTAGCTAGCTTGCAGCAATAACAAGTATTCACCCACTTGTACAGTGAACATGTGAGATAAACCTTACGGGCTGCAGAATCAAAACCCAGAGTCCACTGGTATTCATGAAATAATTCCCATTCTGAATACTCCTAAAATGAATACTTCTTGAAGCGCTGTAGGTAATGCACCTGAGTCAGCCTCCCTGGTTACTACAATGGATTTCTCTGAGACTTACAAAACCTCTTACTGGTTATTAACATGCTATCTAATGCAGTTTTATGGCCTGTTGATGATAATATATAACAGTTCATCACAATAAAACTCAAGTGTCCAGGTTATCCCCATCCAGGTGAACACATGAGCAGCCCCCCTATCCCTCCTCTGCTGTATATTTATGGAAATATAACCCAGCAGTCACACATGCTGGTCAGCTGTGGTGCACTTTTTCTGTGTGGGAAAGAAGAGCAGAGAGGCTTCTTCAGTGTTTGTGGAGCTGGATAAAGAGCAGAGGAGGCCCTGATAAAAGGAAAATATGCCTAGTCTGTTATTCGCAGATTTAAATTCAGAATAGATGGCTAGTCTCAAATTAAGAAAATACTCATTACAGACGGCATCAACGAGGAAATACTATCAAATTGTATTGCTTTATGTGGCTAACGTTAGCAGTGCTACCACGGCCAGCCTTCAGTCCTCCTGGCACATCAGTGTCCACATCCCTGTGCTGAATTTGGTTTCCTGCTGCTCCGGTCAACATGCTAGTATCACCTGGCACAGCCTACAAACAACTTCATCTGGATTTTACTACTAAACCATTCTTCTCCTACAAGATCTGTTCCCTGTGCTTGTTTAAATCCAGGTTGTTTTTACATCTGGGTTGTAACCTCCTGTTTTTTAAACATTAAATTGGCCCCAATTAATCTGAGGTTAGCAGATCGCTAGCTTGATCCAACTGCATAAAAAAAGGTGTAAGAGTATGTTCTTTATACTCAGACCTCCATTGAAGGGGTAACATGAGAAAGCATAACTTATATTAAATAATTTATAATTTATTGTGTCTATTGTGAAAGCTTATGTTGCCATAACAATGAAATGGCAATAAATAGTGCAGCCCTACAGTGCAGTATAAATCGCAGAAGGGAAGAATAATGAGTAAAGGACAAAAACATGGAAAGGGTGGGGTTAAGGGACACCTGCTGATGTGATGAGTCATACCACTGAACCCCCATGCACACACTTGACCCATGGCAACAGAAACCAACAACAGCGAACAGAGGGCGACAAGCACACACACACACAGACACACACATCTTCTGTGTGTGTTGAAAAAGTGCTGTATTTGCACACACGTCTGCAGACAAAGCAAGGTGCCTGCATGCATGTCTGACTTCTTTGTGTGTATTGCAAACAAATCACCCGTACATACACACATACACATAAGCACACTGAGGGAAGGGTGTGGCAGCTGAGAGCTGGGGTTATTTATAGATGTACTTCCTCTGAGGGAGGTAGACAGAGAGGGAGTGTAAAGCAAGAGAGCAAAGGAAAAGACAGAGAGGACACAAGGTCAAAGGAGAAAAGTGAGCCGAGTGGACGAGTACACCACCTGATTCTCTCTTGAATGCTCACACGTGCACATGTACACACCTCCGCTGCAAAATAAAAATGCTGAATGCATCTAAGATTTTCTGTTGTCTTGATTAAGCTCAAGTCTGCTTGCAGAAACCATTCTTGCCCTGGAGTTTTATGAAACCCTTTAAAAAGTGGTCAAACTCCAAGAATCACAACTTTGTCCTTGTTGGAAACTGAAACTTTGGCACTGTCCACATTAATATGTTTTCATTATAACAGGATGTTACCTGTGCTTGTTTGCATCCGGGCAGTAGAGCCAGAGGAGAAGGCCCATTGGCCGGGGCTACAACCAGTCTACAGCACCAACTAATCAACTGGTGGGGGTCGGCCGCCTTACAGTTTGACTAAAACATTTGACTGGCATCGAGGGTCAACATGTAGAAATTATATTAATTTGTTCAATGGACATGAAAGAAATAGTGATGGCCTTTAATTGTTAGCTAGTTGAACACATTCCCACACTAGACAAGTGTTTGTTTTAGAGGATAAGGTGACAGTGTGATCATGACAAATCAGAGAAGGAAACATGATTGAAAAGAAACCTGTTAGTAGCAAAAAGGTGTCACATATTTCCTGATTAATATCAAATGCATCTCCTGAGTTTCAAACTTTAATAGTGTCAGAGTGGCCATTAGCATCGGCTTTGTGAAATAAAACTGGACAAGTGCTTTATTTTTTAATTAACATTAGGCCCCAATATGAAATACAAATACTTAAAGAAGTCAGATCTGGAAATATAGCACAAAGGAATCTTTTCTCCAATCAAACGAAACAATAAAATGCATTTAATTTCTAAATGACTAAAACCAAGGACCAGATCAAGAATGACAGACAAACTTTCTGACTTTGAAAAGTGAAATGAAACATGACTAACGTAGGTTTGATCTTCATGTATCCTATAAAACTAAATGTTAAAAAAAAGTCCAAACTTGGGAGTGCTTAAAGTAACGGGACAAAATGGGGCAGCGGAAGAAAAACAAATACCTCAATCCCCAACCCCGAGCTTAAATCAGAAAGAGACCGAAAGGAAGAGGAAGGAGGTGGGCCGGTGCAAAAAGAAAAGATGAAAGGATGCACTCTTCTTTGGCAGGAAGAATAGGGAGGGAGGGTAAAGAAGAAGAAGCAAGCAAGAAAGACGACATTTGGGTGATTGCAGCAATCCACCATTTTAGAGTAGCAGTGAATGGCCAGCAGCCATTATTATGCTAAATTAACATGGAGCTCCAGGCGGCCACTCAAGATGGAGGAAAGCTATAACAAATAAGAGCTAGTTTACCAACTCACAAACATCACACTCAGAGGGTCCACAATGCCCCCCCACTTCCCCACCCCCCAAATTTACTCCATCATAACACTCATCACATACACAGTCGGGCTGCTGAGTGGTCAGTAACATGGCCCCTTCATCATTATAATTAGGCGCCATTTTCTGCCACAAAGATTACCAACAAACCCTCCCCCAATGCATGCATACACACAGAAATGGCCGGCCCCATCATTCCCTCCCACAGCCCCTTGCCCATATCCCCGCCCCTGACTCTATTCCAGCGGGCTGATAAACCACACACACCTCCCCCATTGCTGACCCCTGCCTGCTGCTTTGGCCCTCCCTCTTCCTTGAGATAAAAGGGTCCAGGGTTGTGTGGGTGGGGGCAGGGAAAGACAGAGAGATGGGAGCTGACACATTCCTCAGTCTGATCGAGTTTCCACCTTCACAATACCCCACCTCTGACTGTTTCATACACATGCTCACAGCCCTTCATGCCCCATGTACAGATTCTCTTTCTCTCTCCCTCTGTTCTGGGAGGGAGGAAGAGAGAAAGTATCCACATCAGGAGAGACTGTGAGTTTAGACTCAAGATGATAGAGGGGAAAGTTGCTGTCTCAGAAGTTTGGAGGGAGACATACATACATATAAGAGGGGGTGAGCCATTATGAGAACACAGCAGGAAATATTCTGGAAAATTCACTACAAGCAATCAGGAGGGGGTGATGACATGTACATCGTGCAGCCGACAAACAACTATAGACTGTATGCAATCGACTGCTGCTCAATGCCTGTAATGAAACTGCTTCATTATGTTTTCTGTTCACCAGTTCTTCAGCTTTTTTGTTGATGTAGTGAACATGTCAAACTACACAGCATTAATATGAAGGTAAAGATTCTTATTCCAGGCTCCGTTGCTTCATCTGCAATGTCTATCATGTCATGCCTTGCCACCTGAGATCCCCCCCCTCATCCTGTCCAACAAGGATTATCTCCCACTGTGAGGTGCATGTGTGAACAAGCAAATTTTACTAAAAAGCCCCGTTTCCACCAAGCAGTCCGGTTTGGTTCAGTCAAGTTTTGGTACGGTAAACCCTGGACTTGTTTGCATTTCCACAGCCAACTGTACCCTTATTTGGTAAGCGGAGTGTAAGCCAGATGGAGATAGCCACGTCAGCTCTGTAATAGTGTGACATCATAGCAGCCCAACACAGTGTAGCCCGCAATTAATTAAGTTCAACGTTCAAGAAGAACAAGGAAACAGTAAACAAGGGACCCTTTAGGGTCGGATCAGTACCCTTGGCACCCCTACAGAAGGGTACCAAAAAGTAGGACGGCACGGATCACTTATTTTGGTACCATTCCCAACTTATGACGGTGGAAACGCCAATAAATGGATACCATACCGAACCGGACCGCTTGGTGGAAACAGGGCTCAAGGGACTGGTTGGATAAAATCCAGATAAAGTCAGGGTGAAAGATTCAGATGTTTGCATTCACACATGAAGCTGAGCCCAACAGTTTTGGGATATTTTCAGCTTTGTGCACATGTGAAAAGGCCATGAATCACACTCCTTCACTTCTCCCTGGTTAACCACAAGAGAGATGTATCCAGTGTGTCTCAGTAAGTTTCATTAAAATGTCACAGGTCAACTTATTTGACACATTAAGCTCACTTCCTTCACCAGAACTCAGAAACAACCAAACACAGTGACTAATGCAAGGCTGCGCTTACCTGGTTTTCTTGGGTGCCTTTGTCTTGGGAGTCACGCTCTTGGGTTTCTTCTCCTTGGGCTCCTTGGGCTCCTTAGGCTCTTTGGGGGTCTTGGGTGTTTTGGGCGTCTTCTGAGTTTTGGGCTCTTTGGGCTCCTTGCCCTCTGCCTTCTCCTTTGGTTTCTTTTTGCGCTTTTTCTTTTCCTCCACTTGTGGTGAACATCCATCTGTATTTCCTATGCCAGAAACCTGTTCACCCGCATCACTTCCTGTTGCAGGAAATTCTGACTTGACTTCCTCGCCTAACTCCTTTTTCTCCGCCTCTGCCTCCTCTCTGTCCACCACTTTCGCTTTCTTCTTCCTCTTCTTTTTTGGCTTGGTCTCCTGGTTGGGCTGCTCTGTGCTGATAGGCTGGCCGGGGGCGCCAGTGCCGACTGTCGCCCTGTCAGGAACCATCATTGAGGCATCTCCTGACGGGTCAGTTGGGGAATGCTGGGGGGGAGGGAAGAAAGTTTTCAGATTTCAGTTTGTAGGCCACATTAAGTTTTGAAAAAAACAAAAAAAAAAAACATTCCTTAACAGAAAAAAATTACCACCAAAAATAAATATAAACACTCTTTAAATAAAACCAATATTCACTTGGCTTCCTGCAGGGAAGATGGTAACTGAATTGTTAAAAAGGTGTTTCCAGGAGATTTTCTGTTACTTATCTTCAGCTTTATCAGTTAATCTGGTTATTTTTTTAAATTTATAGATTCAATGATTTTGGGAAATGTTTTGTCCAAATACCACAAAATATATAATTTACTCAAAAAATATCAACTTGGAGAATCTGGTTGCAGGAAAGAATTTGCATTTTGCTTAAACAATGTAACCTTTTGTTCTTTATTATCCGTCAAGCTCCAAATCTATTCATCATTTGTTCTAAATTAGATCACATCAGATGGTGATCAGTCAGCGCACAACACTGGTTTAGGCATGCTAGCCCGTCAATCATAAGCACTACATTTCCTGCAGGGTAGGGGTTGAATTTGTCAGCAATGGCAGACTTCAGAGCAGAGGTGGGAGGGATTTCTATCCATCCATGTGCATCCCCTACCACCTCCCTCTGCTCAACTCCCTGTAGCTTCTGTTTCCTCCCTCCCCTGCCTTCCCCTGCAGCAGGCTTACCTCGCTTTACCAACTGCCTGATACCCAATTCGTCTTTCCTTTCTCGCTGTTCTGAAGGCTAAATCCTGTCTCCTGCTTCCTTCTCTCTCAACCTCCTCAGCCTTATTGCTACCAAGTAAGATTTCTGTGACAGGCAACTGGTTACCAGCTGTTGGGAGCCTCTCCAGCTGCCTCTCCTCCCTCTACCTCTCTTCCATCCCTCCATCCCTCCCTCCCTCCCCCTCACTCTCCATCTCTCTCTCTCTCTCTCTCCAGCTGCTCAGGGTCCCAGTAGCAGATGGGAAATCAGGCATCATGACACGAATAAATTATCTCCATACTTCAAAAAGACGCAGCAAGGGAGTGAGAATGTGTGTGTGTGTGTGTGTGTGTGTCATACGAAAACTGAGAGTACGCCTTAGAGAGTCAGTGTATGTGCATGTGTAGCACACGTGCACTTTTGTGTGTTTCAAAGCGTGTAAATGAGGTGTTTGTGTGTGTGTATGAGCATCAGCAAGTTTATAGCAAAATGCCAAGGCAGCAGCTCCCCTCTGTGTGCACACACACACTTAGCATAAGCAGGCCGTGTTGATGTAAAAGAGCAAGAGTTGGGGTACTTTCACTGAAAGTCCACTTTCATCAGGAGAATACTAATGTCTACACACGCACACACACACAAAACTACTGCAAGGTCACACATAACACAAACCACTGTACACACACACCTGCCGACACACACGTTAACTGAGCCATTTAGACACACAAATAGCAGCGAGAGAGAGAGAGAGAGAGAGGGGGGGTGCTGAGGGGTGGAGTGCCAAGAGATAAATCTGTCGTCCTGCCAAGATTCTGGGATAATCAATCACACAAATGACAATGTAGAGACACACAGTGTATGCACAAACAATAACACACACATCCACCTAAAATCCCTCTTCAGGCTGGTGCTCAGATCTGTGCAAGTTTGGTCAAGATCTCCATCAGAATAGACAATTCCTTGCTCTCTACTGTACCACCATCAGCTCCCAAACAGGTTGTAATGCTATCAAAGATAACTGAAGTTAATGAAAAGATCCATAAGGAAATCTATGAATCACTCATGGCTATTGAACGCCTGCATGGCTAATATGACATCCTGAGAAGATGAGAAGTGTTGAGTTTCATCTCTCAGCTGACGGAGGAGAGAGATGGTGGAGAGAATTAGAGGAGGGAGGTGAGTGAAGGGGGGGTTAGGGAAGATAAAAGGGAGGGGCACACAGCTGGAAGAAGAGTGAGATGGATGAGAAAATCTAAATCTAATGCACATAAACACGTATGGCTCCCAAAACACCTTCAACTTCCAGCTAGCCAAAATGTAGTCGATAACCATCACAGAGTTGTCAGCAGGTTACACTGATACCCATCACACTTTGTAATCGTGAGGAAGATTCAAACTATGCCAAACTTGTTAGACCTGACTCTGGTCTGTGTGTGAGTTTAGCCCCCCATCAAACTCTGGCACCGGACCCACACCTGGAAACCATGATTCTTTAAAAATACTGATCAGATAAGGATCATATTCCTTTCATGATTATGAAACCATGACTTTCAGCCCCTTAAACGTTTATTAACCATATTGCCAGTAAACACAAAATCCCTTTAGCACAGTAATTCTACTTTTCTTTAAAATGACAGTTAGGGTGTCAGGGCAGCCGCTCAGTCCGTAGGGACTTGGGCTGGGAACCAGAGGGTCGTCGGCTAAAGTCTGAGTCGAACCAAAGAATGGAATTTGGTTTGGTTGCTTGAGAGTTGCCGACTTACACCCGGAGCACTGCCGAGGTGCCGTTGGGCAAGGCACATAACCCCATACACACTGAAATATCAACACCATTTTCTGAGTTAAAATTTGTATAAAACTCACTTAATATTTTTAAAAGACTGGACTGTCTTCATATTTGTTCAGCTGATCCTCATAGCATCAACACATGCAAGAAATCAAAACCTCAAACTATGGCAAGACTTGTTTTTACTTTACTAAATCAATTCTCACACTGAAATATTAAATGGATTTTTAAAATGTCCCTTTCTCTTCTTACAATATCTTAATCACAATGACCCTTGCACATGTTGCTTGTATATGTTGTTTTTTCAACTTCCAAGCTGGAGTCTAGGGCCTTAAACTGCTGCCAGTCAGAGGGAGCAGCAGTGGTTGAGTGAAAAAGAAAGTGAAATAAGCAAAGACCAGCTAATGAAAAGAAAGTAGTAAACAAAAGAAATATAATTTATTAAGACCTAATAAACACATCTACAGCTCCACACAAACCTGCAAGATGGCGCTAGACTTTGTTTCTATGCAGCTTCATCTGCCCCCATGTGCACCCTTTGTTGGACCTGCAGCCATCACACTGCCACACCACAGACCATTCAAATTCACAGGTTGGCAAATTGCAGCCAAACATTGTGGCCGTGACAAACCCGACAGAGAACACAGGAGAGAGATAGAAGCAGTGCCCTGATGTCACTGTGTTTCCTTTAGTCCTAACCTGCAAATGTTTGACACACAGAAATGTCCCAAACACAGCGACATAAGAAAAACCTAAAAAGACAGAAAGAGGCCATTATCTGTGCAGACGCTTCAATTGGATTATAAATGAGATGTAAGATATTAATATTGATGTTAATACATTTTCTGTATTAATAATTGTATGGCAAATTTTTGTATGTTTACCTTGTATTTTTCCTGGTGTCGTATTTAAAAGACGATGGTTATAAATATGTTTCACCTTGGGCTATTTTGAATGTTTGAGCACACTTAGTCATCATAGTGCACATCAGCCTATTGGTGTAGAAATCTATATATATATATATAGATGTGCCCCCCCCCCCCAAGGTTCAAGAATTATCACCTGAGGAAGGCCTTTTGGTGGAATTTGAGCACAGCTTCTTCACTTTCCTCTACAATCCAACATTGAAAGATGAACCACCAACAAACAGGAGAGAAGCATCTACTTGAATCTGTAGGGCCTTAGCAAACTGGATGGTATAGCATCTCTCTGACAGCGTGAATGAGCGGGGGAGGGGCAAGACAGGCATGTTATATGTCATCTAGAGTGCTGCACGCCAACAGTGTGTGCATGTGTGTGTGATTTAGAATAAAGGTCACAGCACAGCACTCTGCCTGAGCTGTGACCTTGAGCTGCTGATGAAGGCACGAGTGTGTGTCTGTGTGTGTGTGTGTGTGTAATAACCATGCTTAGTGAGCAGATGGAGCTTAGACTACCAGACATACAGTCATCATGACTGACTGACCAGCTTGGAGTGTGTGTGTCTTTCCAACAAGAGCATCATGAGAGATATAGAATATTCCCATCTTGGGATACAGACACCAACACAAGAGTACTCCTCTAGCTAGGCCATCCTATTTCCCTGAGCACATTCGCCATCCCCATTGCAGACCACACCATCTCAAGCGACACTAGCAGCATGTGTGTGTGTTAGTGTGTGTAATGTTGGGACTTGCTGGGCCCACAGCTAGAGCCGGGGAGGCGCACATGCAGCTCACCCAGGCGAAGAGCAGGGCTCACCAGTCAACCTGGCATCTAGGTCAGGAGTGCTGGATAAATTAAGTGTGACGGCTGAAATGTCAACCACAAAATGCCGCTACACCAGCTTGGTGATGGGTTGGGTTGGGGGGGGGGGGGGGGGGGAGTGAGCACGAGAGGAGACAACGGTAGAAGGGAAAAAAGGGTAGTAGCCCGGTTAGTGTGTCTATGGCCACAGGGCTGTTAGTGTGTGAATGGGTCAGTGGAGAAAGGGGGCTTTGAGCAACAAAACAAGCTAATGGAAGCTAGGGGCACGTGACACACTCAGCGACGACAGTGTGAGCTCACACACACAAACATGGATGTTACTGCTTACTTCTTAGTCAACCTTACCCTGCTCCCAAACCCTAAGCTTGAGATCCAGGACTCTTTTGTCTGTTTTCCCACTTTCTTTCCTCTAAGTAATTTCCCCTCCCCCAATCTCTCAATCTTGCAGTTTTTTTTCCATCTCCCTGTATCCCTCTTCTCAAACTACCTGTCTCTCTGCACATGTGTCTACACAGCACTAACTTAAGAGATGACACTCCTGAAATGGATAGGACAGACAGACAGACAGACAGACAGGAAGACAGACAGGAAGACAGACAAGCGGAACGAGCGGAAAGAGAGGAGACGGGGAGGAGGGAGAGACAGGAAGGGAGGTTTCCTCTACAGACGAGGGGTGGGGGGGATGAGGGAGCAAGAGGGAGGAGAGATTATGCTGGTGGCGCCTCTATGTGCGCACACGTGTGTGTGTGTGTGTATGGCACACATGTCGCAGGATATGCAGCTCACAGGAAACAAACAGCTGCAAAAATCCACCTCCACCCCCAACAGACACACACAAACATACAGGAACACACACACACGGCACAGTTGAAAGAAGACACAAAAGAGAAAAAACACACGGTGATACACACACACCAAAAGCCCCAGTGAACCAGTGCCCGGCGCACTGCTGTGTTCTCAAATGTCATGAACACACACTGCACACTTCCCTTCCACTCCAAACACACACATTCTCCCACCCACATGAAAAACAAACATTCACATGAAAACAAATGCACATAGACCTGATCACGCACGCATGCACGCACACACACGCTACCACATCAAAGCATCTGCTGGAGTGAGACTCACCTGTACATGAGGCACTTTCTGTGGGGTAAGAGGGGGTGAGGAGAGCTGATGGGACGCAGGAGGTGGAGGTGCCCACGCGTGAGAGGCCTGGTTGGGGGCAGGGGGCGCACTCTGCAGATGTTGAGCGTGGGGGGGCAGGTGTGTGTGTTGATTCTGAGCAGGAGGTGCTAAGGCCTGGTTTGGGGCGGGGACTCCATGTTGACCAACAGACGGAGCCTGGAAACCCATGGGATTGGACTGAAGGGTCTGTCCATTTCGCGAGGCCTGCTGCTGGGCCTGGAGAACACGCTGGTCTCCCCCCTGGTTGATTGGAGCTTCTAGAGGTCCTAGGGTTAGAGAGAGGTTGGAGAGTGGAGCAACATCACTGGCTGCATGAATGTATGATGTCCATTACACACTGTGTATTACTAATTCAGAGAAATTGAGCAGATTGCTTTTTTCTTAAATGGTTTTGATAAGTAAACCCATCACAGAGTGTTTGTAGAAGAGACAAGTCTTTGTTTTTCATAGGACTACATTAATTGGAATATAGAAACTTCTGAGTTATTATAATAATTCAATTAGGTAGAAGGACGTTTTTTTTCTTCTTTTTCTTAAATATCAGTTGGTACTGCTAGGCTTGAGCAATAAAACAATAATTATTGTGCATGGCGTAATGGAAACACAGCCGAAATGCGCAATGACACAGATTGAAAACGCAGAGACTACCAGCTCAGAGCAAGGAGAAAACATCGAGACAAGAAAGGCCGCTCAACTTTGTTTTTTGTCGGACTGTAAATATCCAACATATCTTCAGAGTAACATGCTCTTTAAACTGTGTCGAGGACAAGAGCAGCTGAAACGGGCAACACCACAAACCTTTTCCACCAATTGAAACTATATCACCCGTATCACACCGAAAACAAGAAATGACCAAACGTCCCAAACGAGTGTTGGTGGAGCCTCAGCAAACACCAGGCCAGGAAGGGTTACTGCCCAGCAGCAAACTGTAATATCAGCGTATTCACCGTGCACTTTATTTGTGATTGTGAAATGTTCATCTGGTTAAGTAGAGTCTGTCATGTTCTGATAATAAAGATTTGTTAAACCACATTAACCATCTTTCACTCAGAAGCAAAAATCAGCCTTAATTATGATAATTATCGAGAGATGAAATTATTTATCTTGATAAGGTTTTTACTCATATTGCCGAGGCGTGGGTACTGCATATAAAATGTGTAGCCACCATTCTTTCAAACTTTGTTTATAGGACAACAGTACGGCATTTTAGCTTTTGCCATCCTGTTTTTTTTAAACCACAAGTGATCATATGTGGTCAAGAGGATGGATATGACTTCATCTATCCTGTGTGACAGGTCAACATGCAGGCAGCTGTCTAAGTATTAAATGGACAGTAAATTACATAAAGATGGTCATGCAGTACTGAGGAAGAACTGAAACGAGCAATTCAGAGCATACACTTTTTAGTATAATCTTTACAAAAGGTAAGCAGATCAGCTGTGAGCTGGAAACTGAACGTAACACCCCCATACACACAGAGAGAAATATGCGGGTACATCTTTCCTAGATGATTGATGTTAAAATATGAATCTCCATGTCCAACTGTACTAGAAGATTTAAATTGTGTAGTTGGTGTTAGATGTTATGCATCACCATGGCAACAAAACAAACATGTTAGTTGTACTAAACAGATATGTTAAGTTAAACTTACTTTACTTAATTCAGTGACTGAACATTCATTAATTAGGATCTTTAATAGTTACATTAAATACTTTAAACCTCTATATGTGAGATTATCATATCAATCATTTATTGCCTGGAAAAGGCATCATCGAGTAGAATCAACCAGCTTACCTTGTTGTAGCTGTAGTTGAGGCCTGATTGGAGCCAGTTGTGAGCCTCTCTGCTGCCCTATGCCAGGAAACATCTGCCCTGCATTGGGGGGCAAGTTGTGTGGCTGCTGGTGTTGGGGGTGTGGGGCAGTCAGAGGAGGTTGGGGAGGTCTCTGTGGATGGGGAATAGCACTGGTTTGAGACTGCAGGGAAGTGTAGCCTGCAACCTCTTGGGTTCCAGCGAGTCCTGCACTGGGAGGTCTGCCCTGCTGGGGAGAAGGTGTTGGGGTTCCCAAAACCTGCATGGGGGAAATGGATGAGGGAGAGGGGTAGGATCCCTGAGCTGGGGGTGCAAGATGGGGCTGGTTTTGGGGCTGTGGCAGATTCTGGGGGTGGTTAAGGGGGTGCATAGGCTGGCCCTGCTGCCCTGCTTGCTGTTGCATTTGAGCAGGGTGGGTCTGATGGGGCTGGGGTTGGTGTGGTGGTCCAGGGGGGTATCGTTGACCCTGTTGCCCGGCTGCTGGAGCAGATCCCTGGTTAAACCTCTGGTTGAGCTGCCCTGGTCCCATGGCCTGGCTTGTGTTCACATTGACATTAGCATTAGCACCCTGGCCCATCCCAGGTCCCATGTTTCCATACTGGGCCTGATAGCCAGGGTATTGGCCACCCCCAAATCCACCCATACTCTGTTGATGGTGGGGGTGTGGGGGCTGTCGGGAGGGGGACTGTGGATATCGGGGTGTGTGGCCAATAGGATAGCCCTGGGGCTGTGGTTGTGGCTGTGGCTGGGGATTTCTCATCTGGCCCCCACCAATTCCAACATGTCCCAGGTAGTGAGATGGGTCCTGAGCAGGGGGGGGTGCAATGCTCTGTGGAGGGTAGTGTTGGTTAATGCGAGGTGCATTGGGTGTAGATGGATTCGGCATCCCCCCATAGTTGCCTTGAGACATCTGGTATCCTCCCATCTGGTTGGGTCCACCCCCTGATTGTGTCGGAGGCTGCTGATAAGCTGTTCTGCTCTGCTGCTGGGCCCAAACTCCAACCCCCCCACCTCCTCCACCAGCCTCACCCGGGTACCCATGGTGCGGGTTACTAGAGTTAGCTGGGTTATTGTGGTAATGGGAAGCCATGCCATTCATCGCACTGTTCACATTTGGTGGCCCCTGGCTGGGACCATTCTGAGCTATCACACGTCCTCCTTGGGCACCAGGTTGATCATAGCCGGAATAGGGGCCATGGTCGTACATTTGACCCAATTTAGGCTGTCCTGGGCCGGGCCCTGCACCGTGGATCATTCCTTGGTGGTAACCCCTGTTTCCCTGGTGCTCGTGGTTTAGAGAGGGATTGGTCTGCTGGGCTAGAGGGTTGGACTGGCCAGGGGAAGGCTGCTGAGGGAAGCAGTCCCCTAAACCGTCTAAACCGTCCGAGAACAGCCCGGCATCTTCCCCAAATAAACTCAACATCCCTGGATCCGCCATGCCTCCGTGAGAGGGGGTTGGGGACAGTTGGAGGGGACTGGATAAAGGAAGGTGTATTGTGCAGTGGAGAGCTAATCAAATAGCTGAAACATTGAAGATGCTACTCCATGGTCCTCAATGTTTCTGGAGAGAGAAAGGGAAGAGGGACATGGGAATTAATATTGGCAGGTACACAACACCATGACAGAATCTGGACAAATAAAATATAGTGAAACTGCTCTTTGATGACTTAGAATCTGAACATGTAACTTTCTACATTAAACAATTTAAGCAACCACTGGGTTAATTCAAAACATCGTAAAGAGCCATATACCCCCACCCCCTCCTCCCTTGAGTTGATGTGCACGCAGGTTGCTATGTTGCAGACATGGAAGCTTTAAAGTTTAGCCAGCTTTGCATCTCTCTTGAAACCTTTCAGCGTGCTTACATCTCACATATTTTTCCTAATTTTACCACATTTTTTCCAATGGAGCTTATTAGAAAATTGCAGAGGCTTTTTAGGTCGGGTAGCAAATAACCAGTTTGCTTGTCAGCTTCCATCACTGCAACACCTGTTGGTTTGTGTGATAACTGGTGTCATGTCTGGTAAACCTAGGGGCGTCCAAAAAGACCTTGTGGGGGTCCCTTAAAACTGCCTCTGGTCAAATCAAAGGACAGAAAAACTTGAGGACAGAATGGCTGCTGCATTATTTTCAGACTAGCCCGCACTTGAACATAGCATGTTTCCTTGATTTTTAATGCTATAGTTAAGTAATTTTATGATTTAATCCAGTAGATAATTTACATTGCTCCTTTAAGCTACTACACATGAAAAGGGTTATTAAGAATGTTTACTCCTACTCCTTCTAACATGCCAATGTAACCCACTGACATATGTTTACATGAGTTAAATTAACTCTTTGGTTGATGAAAATGAAAAAAAAACTGATGTAGATAAACTATGACAGGTATTTCACATTGATCTAAAGTCTAGTATAGAGTCCAATGATAGAACATAGGGGTCAGAAGTCAATCATAAAACTCAATACATTGTCACATGACACCAACCAGAAGTTACCATAAGACTGCTCAGATTGAGTTTTATGACCACCTCACAACTTTAGCAAAGCTCTCATTATTTTACTCCGATTTTGGAAATTTGTGAAGTGTGAAGTCGTTAAGTAAGGCCAGCATTAGGCGGACAAAAAAATCTGTTTAACTGCAGTCTTTTGGTGCAACTGCTTAACTTTCATGTTTGACTATTTTAAATCAGTTGTAATCATCCATTGAAAAACAAGCTTCACAGTCACATACCCCCAAAAGCACTGCGTCCAGACCCTCCCCCAACTCTTTTTTACCGCCATACAAAAGAACTTCTTTCTTTTTCAACACACAGTCATTCAGTGTGCATGCGTGTCAGTGTGTGTATTAGTGTGTATTACAACAAAAGGCTCGGCAGATGCAACTGTTTGAACAGCAACAGCTGCCATCCAGCTAACCAGAGATCAGCCAGCCAATAGACCAGAGAGCTTCTCTAAGCGCCAGTCAGCTCGTATGAAGCTGCTTGGTCAGCAATAACAATTGGTAGCATTTTCTAGCAAATAAATAAAATAAAATAAGAGTAACTGCTTGACCAACACAACACCTCAGACTCCATGAGGGTAAGGTAAGTGGCTCTAAGCGTGCATGAACAAGTGATGCAAGCTGGTTGCTTCTATGCAATACAGAGAAGAAAAATAACACACACAGAAGCCATCTATGACATAGACCACTTCTCCCCCTCCAAACAACACCCCTCCCTCAATTCAGGTTGATCACTCAGTTTTAGAGTAGAAACTAAAATGAAGACTAATTTCCCAACATGTATGTGGCAATAGGGTGCAATGTGTAGCTCAACAGTTAAAACAGATTTAAAACAGACTAATTGTTTTTAGATTCTAGTGCTGGGTAATGAGCTAAAAATGTCCAATTCTTATCCCAGCTGATACGATGTCCCTTTCAGAAAGTAGAATCCCGGCCGGAGAAGCTAAGAGAGTTAGGGTTTCTATAACAGAAGCATCTGTCGAAGGTTCGACTCACAGCCTCGACCATTTGATGCATGCCTACCCCACTCTTCCCCACTCAGGCAAAAAGGCCCCCCCCCCAAAAAAAAGTTATATAAAAAAATTAACTATGAAAGTCGTTTAGACGTACATAAAATCATACAGTTATCATTACTGTCCATGCTAGCAATTTTTCTAACTAGGAAAACTTGGGTATAAGCGAGGTTTACAGGGAGCCCAACATTTTAATTATTGTTGGTTTAAAACTCAACAAAGTAAGATGAATCCATATGTTGAAATCCAGCCCACACAAAGTGACATTTCAATCAGCTGCACAGTGGTAGTGTAAACCTTCATTAACTGATCAGAAGAAAAATGGTGCCATGTAAACAGCCCAGTCTGATTACTCCTTGCTGCCACTTTTCTGCGCATGCCGTCTGTCTTGACTTATATGTCGGGGGGACATGCATCTTCAGAATCGTACGCTGTTGAAGATTTATGAAAAAAGGAACACAACAGCCAAACACACACACTGTTGGATCTGTTCAGTCAATTTGAAATTATGTTTTGGAATTATTTCATTCTTAATTTAAAAGGAAATTCAGGAAAGTTTCAGTGACAAGAGCGTTCTCGTAACCATAGCAACATGAGAGAGTGAGAGAGACACTGTACCGCTAACTGAACAGTCTGAGCTGCATGCACAGAATCAAGAATTATGACCGATTTTCTAATTTTGACCACAGTGATATCAAAGATCACAACCTATATGATACCTCCACACTGTGCTAATATGATAGCACAGTGTGAATACTTAGAAAAGTAGCATAGCACAAATAAGTCTATAATGTCATGAAATTCTCCTTATTTCACAAAAGAGTCCTTTTAAAATGTGTTCACACGTGTATCAATGAATCACTTGGGTCAGAAAATGTATCCAGAAGAATCACACCCCTTTATCAGCCAGCTTTATAAGTTAAGAAAACTTATTAGTCCCAGTTTTTTTACCAGAGCTGTGTCTAGTTCTGACAAGTATAAATGACGACAAGATCTGCAGATCAAATCAATTTCAAGTTGAATGACTGATAAGACCGTCACAGCGGGTTTGAATCTGTGTAGTCAGAGAGAGCAGTGGCCAAATTTATCAAACCAGTGTGTAAGTGAGAGGTCAGGTAACAACACTATATACCATTTATAAAAGATAATAATCATTTTAATACATTTTCTTATAGCCCAAAAGATACTTACAGAGTCTACACAGTTACAGCAAAGCTTCTGCTGCTGATTTTGGAGAACTACTACTAGAACAAAGTATTGTAACTTGCAGAGTTGCATCACTTCCTGAGCTTTTCAATCACTACAGGAAGACTAAATGTTTCTGCATGTGAGTGTGTTTGTCTTTGGCAGGTGAGCGTAATTGAGGGTTATTTCACATCCTTTGCAGCAAGCAACTACAAAGCAACTGATTTCCTGTCAACCTGTCAAACACAACCTATATGAGACCTTGTGTATTCAATATAGAATTATTGTACCTGGGTTAGGGTTATCATCTGCAGGCCACATCTCTGTGTGTGTTCAAACAGGGCTTCAATCAGAATACTGTTGAAGGGAAGGTAAATTATTCTTTACTTTCAACATTCATTCATTTATATTGTGCGGCATTAAGAAATTGCCTCCAATAAGAAAACACTACCTCTACATGTCATCCCTTTCTGCTCAAATATTTCTTCCTCTCTCTCTTTCCACAGTGGTTATTCATCCCTTTTTTCCGGAGTATAACCTCCTTAAAGTTAACAGTCGAGCTTCTGCTCTCATCAGCTGTTTTCTTTACCCTTGGTAGCCTACCACTTCCTCTGCCAATTCAGTGCAGGTCTAAATGCTCATCTTTCTCACAGCTACTACACACAGTTCTGCATTGAGGGCCAGCTGTCACAGCAGAGGGAATTAGGTGAACGGTCAGTGTGCCGCTTTAGACACCAAATCTCATCAAAGGATGAGGCGTTTAGCCCACCACATTACGCTTCCCTCACCCTGCTATGGTTCACACATGGTTAGGAGTCCAGAGGAGAAAAGACCATATCCATTTTAACATCTTATCCTTCTTACAACCACAGGTCTGGAAACCTCTGAAATAATGCTGTTCTGTTCTGAGGCTGGATAACTGACATGACCTCACAATACATGGGGAAAGATATGATACATATTGCAGTACTTTGCCACATAACTGACTGAATATTTAAAAGAGGAGCCGAGAATACAGCTTGATGTCTTCTTGAGTCAAAACTATGCACTAGGCCGATCACAGTGGCAGCAGGCTAAGCAAGACGTTTTCCAGCTCCTCCTGGGGGATCCCAAGGTGTTCCTAGGTCAGAAGGGATATATAATCCCTCCAGCATGCTCTGGGTCTACCTCTGGGTTTTCTCCCAGTTGGACATGCCCAGCAGACCTCCAAAGGGAGGCATCAAGGATGCATCCTAATCAGATGCTCAAACCACCTCAACATGTTTCTCTGAATGAAGGAGCAGCGGCTCTACTCCGAGTTTCCTACGGATGACCGAGCTCTCACCCTCTCTCTAAGGATGAGTCCAGCCACCCTTCCAGGAAAGTCATTTCAGCCGCTTGTATCCGCAATCTTATCCTTCCAGTCACTACTCATTAGGACGGTCCCTGTAACCGCAAAAAGCCAACAGCGGAGGTGCAACCGTCACAACCGCACGTTACTTCACACCACCTCATGTCTTGATGGAAACAGTACAGGTCCCTAAACCGAATGTAGCTCCTCTCCTTTGCAAACATTTCACCGTTTAGTCAAATGAAAAAGGACAACCAGCTAATTTAGATGATGGAATATCTGTGCAAAAAAAGATCCCTGTGAAACAAGGAAATGCATCGCATTTGGACTCATATCTACAAAATTGTATTATTATTTTCCTAACAAAAACGCCATGACGATCAGTGACAGACACAAACATTCTCGCCAAGGAACAGTGCGAGCAGCACCGCATACAGTAGACAACGTCTGGTGCTGAACAGCACAGTCAGGGCAGCAACAAACCTATTTTTAAATATTCTCTAAATTAGTTAAAAATCCAATTGAAGTATGTGGTGGTGTCTGCACAGAAGTGTCCCAAACACAGTGATGTTGAGAACACCAAAAAAATGAAATCATTGTGCAGTGGTGTGGGGCTCGGCGCAAACACGCCACAGGTTGGGCCCAAACACAACGCCAACCACTAGCTGTGATCCGGGTAAGACATTACAAGACCATATCAGAGGTAGTATGTCTCTAATAAAAACACATTATTGAAATTCAAGGCACTCAAAGGTACTGGAGACACGTGGTCTACATTGACATCAGATTTTCAGATTCATGTTTTAAGATGCATTACAAATAAAGTAACATTGTGCGAGGGCAAGACAAGTACATATCTAACCTATTTGATACAAAAGGATGACATCTACTTGATTATTCATCACTGATTTAATTTTTCCAACTGAATGTAATTGTTAATAGTTTGGCCTAAAAAGTAAAATAAACTCAATACTTGATTTAACATTATTCTAGTGTCCAATGGGATGGCAGTTTCTTGTTATATTTGTACAACTGCCCTTCTATAAATACAAACAAGAAAGTATATATTATCACAGTTGAGAACTCAAAATCATGAAATGCATAATTGCTTAAAACATTTTTAGATTTTCAAAAAATGTACCATCCAAAAGGACTCGATGGACAGCTGTGACAGTTACAGGCTGTGACGTATTGTTTAAAACATTCAAACGAAGCAAGAACAAACATGTAAACAGTCGCATCACTGTTAAAGACAGGCACAAAGGGCTGCCAAATGTTAAACATAAAACTGAGTATTTTTTTTAATTTCCTTTTCAGCTTTACCATTTCTGACCCAAATGTAAGGACTTGTGTTTGCAAGTACAGTATTGTATTCCGACTCAAATCCTCTAAAGCTTTATTTTTTTCCAATAATGAAGAGAAGTGACGGCATGGGCGACATAACAGAACGCCTACTTTGTGGATTCAACCTTTTGGCCACACTTCTTAATAGCTTAACATTTAACATGAATGAGAAATACATTTCTGAAAGAAGCGCATGAAAAAATAATAATTGATATATTTTTGAATTTGTTTTTGGCAGCATCCGTCTTTAGAATACAGTTCTACAGGTTCCCATCGTCTGAAAATATCCGTAATCACTGAGGGGCTTTAACTCGAAGTTGAAGCGACTTGATAAATGAATCAGCAGTCGTCAGTAAGGCTCAGGAATTCACACCGACCGGGCATGTCAAACCACAAATATTAAGACAATTCAGTACAGCAAGGCCACAACAAAAGTATCACTGCCAAGTTTGTGCAACTGTCTTTCCTCTCTGGCAGCCAGCAGTATTACAGTCACACACTGGAGTACTCTGGAGATGGGAAGAAAGGTCTAAAGAAGACCCCTTTCATCAATGCACAATCCCATCGCAAGATCATTTTTATACCGTCATACCAGGGACAAAAAACTTTTTTTTTAATTCCAGGCAGGGCGTCCCTAAATCCTTTTAAAGACATCAGCAACGGAGTTCATAGACAAACCTTCATTAGGCACACAGAGATCTCCCTCATGCAGCTCACAACAACAATTTCAAGAAGTTTCAGGATTTTTGTGCATGTGTGAAAGCTTCTATGAGGAACTCTATTCTCTCTGTTGATTTCTTTGTGTAAGTTTGTAAGTAGGATTTTTTAGCAAAAGATGTTGAAAATCAATCTGCCTGACAATGAATGAGTAAATGCATGCACTCAACTCTTCATGGAGCTACCCTCTCTACCTTGTTTCAAATTTTAGTTTTTCAGTCTAGTTAAGCACATGAAATGTAGCAGCAAGATACATCCAATAGGTGAAAAAGATCCCCTCTCCTGCAGTTTTCCAGAGACATTTTTCTTGCAAAATAACAAAAATAGCTAAATTTTTCAAATACTTGACCAAATATTTTGGGAACTCTTGGAATGCAGTGTCAACGTGTTTAAGGAAGTAGACGGAGAGCTGCTCGATACAGGCAGTCTGTGCTGCTGTAGGTTTGGCAGCTAAACTGTCTGTACCCTCCAGGCTTTACTGGGGGAAATCTCTGCCATGTCAACACCATTTTCCCACTGAGACACAGACAGGCCGGCATACAAAAACAAACAAACCCCAGCCAAAGAAACTAACGGTACGAAAAAAGCTTAGCAGTCACAGCCAAACCAGACACCTGAAGAAGTTAGTGATCTCCCTCTTCCTCTGGAGAGCACGTGTGCATTCACCCACCTCCTATTACCACTAGGATCTAAGCCACTATAATTCATGCCTTTGTTCCCAAATAGAGGACAGCACGCAAGGGCTGGCTAGCTGTGTGTGTAATTATGCTCAAGTGAAGGGATGCAGAGCCCTGTGTTTGGGGCTGGGATTTGAGGCCCGGAAGGAAGGACGAGAGAAGAGGAGGAGGAGTAGGAGGAGGAGGGGGGGGGGGAAGAAAGCCAGAGAAGAAAGAGAGAAGCAGTGAAGCTAGAGAAAATCTGGTTATTTTACGCACGGCTGCTCTGTTAATGGACAGTGCTTGCTTGTGTGTGTGTGTGTGTGTGTGTGTGTTTGTCTTTAAGGGGGGTGGGGGTGGGTGGGCCACAGGGGGGTCAGCAGGAAGGGACTTTGTTTACCCAATCTGTTCCCTGCTTTTACCATGTGGTAGGAAAAACCACTGTCCAGCTCCCAGTCTTGTCCCAGAAGACACTGGGGCCAAGAGGCAGGAGAGGAACGAGAGAAGAAGACCATTGGGGGGGCGCAAAGTTTAAGAACCTGTTACCGTGGTCCCTGCATTGATCTCCAGAGTCTTGCATTACTTGTGTCTGTGAGTGTGTTTCAAGGCCAGAGATGAAGCTGCATGTGTGACATGATGTCATCAGGAGTAACGACTAAGATACTGTGTTACTGGAGGATACCTGTAGAGGGCGCACCACAGAACTCAGGCAGTATGAAACTACCCAACATGTGGGATGTAAACAAGAGACATGGCCACCCTCGAGGAGGTTACAATGATGTTAAAACTATATCAGAGCTAACATTATATTAGCATTAATAATAACATCAAATCAGACTGTCGGCCCCATGCCCTCTCTGTTTCAATCAGACTTTACAGCCATGGTGTTTCAGTTTGACAAGTGGAAATGAACTGTGGACTTTCAGCCAAATGCTACCATAGATATTGTAGTAGAAATGTTTTTAGCATATTCTGTTTTTTATTATAGTGTCAAAATATCAGGACGGGACGCAGCCATCATACGTACACATCTTTACAAGCAAGTATAACTCTGGCTTAAGACAATGAAAATAAAGAAACTTTAGCACTTGGTTTTTGTAACTTTTCAGATTCACGTTCAAAGTAAAGCCTCAGTCACTCAGCATAACAGCAAAATGTGGCAATCTAAAGGTGAACAGTTGTGTATGATGAATGGAGAACCAAAGAGTTGTGAGAAGCTTCATAAAGAAGAAAACAACATCCTGTTCTCTTCTGACTAGTGTTTGGACCGGTGAGCTCCAACAACCTACTTAAGGGATCATTCGCTTCTTTTGACCTCATCTCTACTAAATTTACATCTTTAGTAAGAAAAACATCTGAATCAGTTTCTGAGTCTCTGTTGCAAGGCTCGACAACTTCTGTCTTTAGCCTGATCATTTGAAGATACAGAGACGTAGAAATGGAAACGAATTTCCACACAAAACGTGGCAAAAGTAGCCTTGAGGAAGCTAAAGATATGAGGTTTAAAAATATATCTACAATGACTTAGCGAGGGCTTTTTGCTAACGGTGAAATGTACTGGCTGACACTGATCTTTTATAGTTTAAGGTCAATGGACTTATTTAAATCCTATAGAGCTGACCCAGAGTGATGCTTCTCCAACAGATCTGAGAATCTCTTTTTCTGCATTAGGCATGTTTCAGAATTAAATGTATGTAATTGGTTTTAACACAATTTGAAAATCTCTATAATACTTCATCTTATCATTAGCCGAAAATGTAAAATGTCTGAAATGTGATTGTTGAGTACACTTGTGCTACAGGTTGAAAAAAAAAAAAATGTATCTGAGATGAGCTGCAAGTCCTGAAAAACATTCAAAAACTACAGTAATGGTCCAGCTACACTAAAAACTCTGAACTGTCCCTTTAAGAAGAGCAAAAATAGAAAGGTAGAAACACACAGAGAATATATCAGGCTGTCCAGCATGCTATCCCACACCTCCCTAATCAATCACAGATATTGACGTGCCCTTTTAGACCAATGGGACCAGCAGATCTGGACCATATCCCCAGGGATTGGCCAGTTCCACTTCGACCCCGCCTGTCTGTTTGCTAACAGCCAATTATCTTCCAGAGTCCTTCCCACCAAGACGTGGGGTAACATCTCCCTTTGGAAACACTCCCCCTTTGTCAGATTCACTGCGCTTCACACGATCACTTCAAAGTACTTCAGTTGAAGGTTTGCTCGACACTACAGCCTACTAAAAGAATTTAACATGATGATTATTCAATTGTTTGCATTTGAGTCACCTGAGTGTTGTATATAAATGATGACCAAATATTTTCCACAAGAACCAAAATATAATTTAAGAAGAGGTGGATTAACATCTTTCCGCTCTCTCCATCCACTGGATGTTGATTTCACAAGCGAGCAGCGCTTAACCTTTCATCAGAGAGACGATGTTTATATTCAGTGAAGAGAGGTAGAAAGATGCACAGAGACCACAACAGTAACATTCAAGATCAGCATGCTCTGATCTTCTTTTCAGCCATAGGATTCATCAGCAGCTGATGACACTAAACTCCCACTCATCTCCTCAGTTTTTGGCTCTGCTTGTTTGTTTCCCTGCTCCTGTTAGGTTTCAACATGCATGAAAGCTGAAGGAGGAAGAAGACAAATAGAAAAGGCCACAGATCGACGCAGGGAGGGGTCAAGGAAGGATTTAAAGGTACCAACAAATACAGGTCAGATACGTACTTGATAGGCCGTCACCTAATCTCTCACACAGAAAACACATACAGCTCACACACAAACACTTGAGAGCTGTATTAACGCCAGCCTCTCCTCTACACACAGCACTTGGTCCAGAAGGCCCTCGCTGCAGGAAGAGGATGATAGGGGGGAGGGGGGAGGGGCAGGTGAGAGGGAGGGATGAGAGGGAGCTAGAAAGGCAGTGATGACACTCAGTTTTGAATGTCACCGCGGTGCTAAAGACCCCCGCTAACCTTTTGGCTGGAAATGAGAGAACTGGAGGGAGAGGAAGGGGAGGGGAGGGGGGGGAGAGACAGACAGGCAAAGATGGAGGGGGGGAGGGAAACTGAAAGGATGAGAATGAAAAGTAGAAAAGAGAAAAAAAGAGGAGGTATCTGATGCAGAGGGAGAGAGGGAGTAGATGGGTAAGTGAGGGGGTGGAGCACCTGATTGGAAGATGAAAGAGATGTACTTCTCATCTCTCCTAACAGGGCTGCCATCCACAATACATGATGACAGGAGACAAAATGGCTACCCACATAAACACCAATACTCCGGCTCAGATACCCCAGCCTTTCAACAATAAACTGTCCCAAAGGAGAGTTGCAGAATCAGGTGCTATCTAACCTACACAGGTAACTTAATGCCAGGTCGATAGAGGCCTTCGAGCCTGCTGTCAATCTGAGTAAAATACTCGTTTTTTATTGGTTGCAACAAGGGAAAGTTTTTGTGACTGCTTTTATATCTGATATCTAACAAGCAAAAAAAAGAATAGCTGCCAGGAAAGGCTTGTGGAACGTAAAAATTGGTTAAATCTGCAGGGAGCTCATAAGTATGGTGCAAAAAGGGAATAAAAAGTATGCCTTTTCTATTTCATACGCAGTGTTTTGGATTTCCTCAAAACCCTCTAACTACGTCACAGCATCTGCTAGCAGCCATACACCAACTGGTCATCATGCTCTTTGGATGGCTAATCAATCTTTAACCGTAAAATTCAACAACAGGGACCTAAGAAATGTTTGAGCGTCCTTATTTAGCTAACAAGGAATCCCTGCCACCTTCCTCCAACAACAGTTCTGCAGAACTTGGTTGGACCCTTAATGGGAGAGCGCTCTTCATACAAGTAATAACACTCAACTTTAAACAGTTACCTGGAAGAACTGAGGACACAAAGAAGAGGTTTTGGGGCGCTGGTGGTGCAGTGACTAGTGCGCTCGCCCCATGTATGGAGGCTGTAGTCCTCCAAGCGGGCGGCCCAGGTTTGAATCCAGCCTATGTCTCCTTTCCTGCATGTCATTCCCCACTCGCTCTCTCTGATTTCCCACTCTATCCACTGTCATATCGCTCCATTAAAAGGCACAAAAAGCCCAAATATAGGCTAAACAAAAAACAAAGGAGAGGTTTTAATAATGGACTCAAAACTCTGTACGAAGGAGGAAGAGGCAGAAAAGTCAAGATTTATAAAAAGTTTCAGGGCGTTTCCCAACATCACAGTTGTGAAAGTGTGATTGTAAAGATTACATACCAAAAGCTATTCTGTTGAGTTTAAATGATATCAGATTTAAGTGTTGAGACCCGTTCATCTGTTGAGCAGCATGTAAACAAAGTCATTTCAATAATAGTAAGGATCTCTTAGCTATGACCTGTATACCTGGGATGCTTGGGGAAATTTTCTCACCAGCCAATGAAGCAAAAGAGCTCTCACGTTTAGCTTTAACATTAGCACATTAGCTCCTCTGCCATTGTCATGATGATGATTTGCTGCTCTGTGCTGTGACTTGGGACTCTGTTGCTGTTCAAAACACAAAACCTGATGGGTCGGGTTTTAAAAAGACTGTAAACACAACACAACTTGTGAACAGGCTTGGTTAATACAGTGGTAATAGAAATGGCACAATAAACGTGTTTCACTAGGAGAAACCGTACTTTCAAGTCATAAAAAATCTCATATCATTATGAGATTATCATTGCCCAGTCTAGGACATCTACAATATCCATTTTCTTACTAAGAGAAAACAAAAACATTAGTTTTGTGAAGTTTAAGTTCTAGTATAATTACACGCTACATGCTACATGCTACATGCTAATGGGGCACTACTGCCTCCTCCCTCAGATGCCTTCACACACCCACTGATTTCATACAGTCCCTCCTCATCTGCCAAGTTTAGCTTTTTAAGCTAGCTATTTTTTTAAAGTGGGTGTTGCTCTAATGTCAGTTTAAGGAAGCAGGAACCCATAATGACACATTATGAGTAAATGTTCTCATATCCAATGCTCACACTAATGACTCATAGGACAAAATAACAGGGAGCACGTTTTTTCAAAACATGACACAATATGACTCCACACCAAGTCTCCTTTTCATCCTTCTAACAGCTTTAATGAGCAAGGCTATGGCACACAGTGGTGTGATTTTATCTCGACGTGCATTATAATGTAAGTTGGGCTGTGTTGAGAGATAACGGGGTACAAACTAGAGATCGAGCGTCAGTGTGTGATATTATGCTGGAATTTAAACTTGATCTTATTCTGTGAAATGCAAAATAACTGGGGGGAAACATCAAGTTGTATCTCATAGACTGAAGAGGTGTATTTCCATCTCTTCTCCGGGGTAGAAGTGTAGGGGACTCTCCCTGACGCAGGCCAGGTGCCCACATGTTGGGCAATTAAAAACAAGCTCAGTATAACGTGACAATCGTAATATTCAGTCTTTTGAGTTAGATACACTCAAGAGAAAACAACCCTGATATTACTGAAAAAGGGAGAAATAAATGAGCCTCAACAACAAAATACACCTAATCATTTAAGCTGCAATTATGTTAAAATTTTAAATCCGTCAGATGTTTGATGACTTTTTTTTATTGTCGTTTGTTAATTCACATTTCACTTTGTATTTTCTGTATTATGCCACATGACTGTTGTTCTTAGGTTAAGGTTAGAAACCAACTATGAGAGCAACAAAACAACTAAAGAAGCTCCACCTTCCTTCATTGGGGGGAAAAAAGGCTCCCTGCATTTAAAAAAGCCATTTTAGAAACTTTTCAATACATTTAGAGTCAATGGGGGGAGGGGAGTAGCTGTGCCCAATCGTAGTGAATATCTAACAGCTCTCTAGGAAAGTATGGAGAGTAGTGCTGAACATCTGTTGTGTCCTGTGTATGCATGTGTGTGTGGTCGGGGCCTCTTATCTCTCCCTCTGTGGCCCGCTAAACATGACTAGCTGCCATCTTGGCTCACAAACACAAGGTGGTGGGGGTAGCAGCCCCTGGCTCTACGGTACACAGAAGGAGGAAAAAATAACGAACCAGCCCCCCGAATGTGCCAGACTGACTAAAACCACCATGTGAGAATAAAAGCTTGTATGTGTCGGGGATAAAACGCTTAATGTGTGTGTGTGTGTGTGTGTGTGTTTCCAGAGATAACGCTGCTAAAGTTGCGTGAGAGTGGCACTGGCAGGGTGACCATTATGCAAGTTGGCCGATTACAAAACACGTAATGGGGGAAGAAGAGTCCGGGTTAGCACCAGAAACATGCAATAAAGTAAGACAGAGAAACTTAAAGGTGTGTGTGTGTGTGTGTGTGTGTGTGTGTGTTTCTCCTAAATGCGTGGTCCTTTAACAATCAAGGGGGCACCAGCAGGTGTTCAGGGCTACAATGTCTCCACACCGAGTAACAAGTGCAGCCGCAACTTCCATTACAAAACACATTGTAACAAAACGAGAAAATACACGGAGCGTTTCAAAAAACACAACAAAGTGAGGAGAAAGATGCCTGAAGTTAAGTCCCTTTGAGCAGTGCACTGCCTGATACCGCCCCGAGCAGGTTAGCAGCTCTATCTCGGGGTGGGGGTAGGGGCAAAGAAGTGGTCTTCGCCCGTACACAATAGGGGGATGAGGGAGCTGGCTAACAGGCTAGCTGAACTTCTGTGTCCTAGCAGCCCTGCTAATCTCCAGCGGCTAGCGCGGCTAATTAGCCTATAAGCGGTTATTACGCACGGACGTCGTTACGGACCTCGGACTGATTCACCCATTCTGTCGTCCCCCCCCCCCCTTAAATCAAAACACTTATGATCTACTTCAACAGTACACGAGTGTGTTCGTGTTTTTGATTAGTTAAAACTGGATTTGGCAATGTAAAGAATGATAAAAACAAGGTGTAAAGAAGCGGGTGTTAGGATTGACCCTCTCCTCCTCTCCTCTGTCCCTTCCGTCCAATAAACCCGATCCACTACTACGCGCACTTCACACCGTCCTTTACACAAAACCTCAACTACAAACACCACTATATTGAACACTTATGTTTATAAATGTTTGAATTAGATCACGGGAGAGCGTTTTCCCGGTTTATTTCGCGTATTTCTCCGCTGGGAATGTCCCTGAGAGAGCTGGTTCAGTGACTCACCTCTTACACCTCGTGTCTCCAGAAGCTTCAACACAATTAGCTAACTGAGCTAACACACTCACACTTTAAAACTCAACTAACTCCACATTTAATTAAAGAAAAATTCAACAAGTAGTAGGGAACGGTGACTGGGAAACACCGGCGGTTTCCGAGCTGTGCTGGAACATTTCTTTCCACTTTTGAACTTACTAATGGGACTGTAGTGCGTGTGTGTGTGTGTGTGTGTGTGTGTGCGTGTGTGTGTGTGTGAGGGATGCAGCGGGTGGCGAAGCTAAACTTGCTATTGTTAGCATGTCGGCATGGCAGCTACATGTACCTTCAATGACTTTCTGCTGAAATGAGAAAATAAAACATGAACGTCAAACAGCATGAGTCCTGAGTGAGGATTGAATGAAATGCTCCTCCGGATGAAACACCAACTCACACGCCGGATTAAAGAGTCCGGTTACGCTGAAAAAGTCTGGAAAACTTAGTAATATGAGGGAATAAACACGATCCCCCTTTCAGAATCGGTGATTAAAATGAAAAGCTACACTCGTAATGAATCCTGGCCGGCTGAATTTAAAATGCACTCACTCAAAAAGATGTATTTGTTACCTTACCCAACAAGCTCGGTCACTTCGGGCTTTATTTCATCAAATCAGCTCCTCGTTAGTACGGTTAGTATCTCCGCTTTGCTTGAAAAAAAAAATCCACCGTGGTCCTTTTTGTTTGAAATATAAATAAACAGGAAAAAAAAAGTTTAAGTTTGTTTCTCATGAGATATTTGTCCGGTGTGTCTCCGCATACGCGACCTCACCGACTGGTGTGCGTTGCTCTTCTCTCCTTTGTGTTAATTTCACTCAAATCGAGTTTAATCCGATCGATCCCTCGGCTTGGTCGCGCTCCCGAGTACTCCCCTCCAGACACTCGCTCACCTTCCTCGGCCAGGGGGGGCGCGCTCCCGAGGACCTCTCATACAGATAAACAGGCGGCGTGCGCGGTCACTGACCCCGCCGTGCCCGTGTGACGCGCTCTGTGGAATCGTATAGTAGACGCTAAAACAAGTGTGACAAAATAGATTCATGCATGGGGATAATCGGTCCATAGTTTATTGTTTTAATGTAAATATATGACGTCACTAAAGCCCGGTACAAAACGATATCATATAACAGGGCCTATAGCTAAAAAGGAGGCTAGTTTATTTATTATTTACATTTTTTTAAAATACATTCATAGCCCTAATATAGAAATAACCTGTGTGTATGTGTGTGTGTGTGTGTGTGTGTGTGTGTGTGTGTGTGTGTGTGTGTGTGTGTGTGTGTGTGTGTTGAAAACGTCCTGACAAAGTTCCAGGACATTAATGCTAAATAATAAGTTAGGCTCAAGGTTTCCAGTGTTTAACAGTGTGAGTTAGGAGTTAGAAACGACGTCCATTTATTTATCATCTTAAATCATTTCATTATACATCACAACATGTGTATTTTAAAACTGTAATTCACATGAGGTTAAGGGCACCTCCCTCCTTTAAAGATCAAAACAACACCATAAAGAAGGATATGGTCATAAACCTAAGAAAGGATACACTTTACCTCTCAATTAGATTTTCATGTGACTTTCTTTTTTGTTGCTTTTATCAGCTGGGCTGTACTTAAATGACAAAGAAAAGTGCACACAAGGGACTGGCAGTGACGCGGATGTCCCTGACATGAACAGTAATTTGCTTATCACAACAGTCTGTCCCTCATTACAGAGGCCTTAGAACACGTACTTTATCTTCTTTGTGACTTCCTCCTCTCCGCAAAAAAAACAACACACTGAATTTATTTCCAAATGTTAAAAACAAAAACATGTTTTAGGTGCTACAGACAAAAAGAAATACTTTAGATGGCACATTGTTGATTCTCTAAGTCAAAGACCAAACCAAAGGGATTCTGCATTTTGTCGACCATATAAGGTAGATGATACAGATTTCACAAGTGGGTGATTGTGAGTGTTTTTGACATCTCCCACTCCCTTTATACAGCCCCTGGTTTAAGAGCATTTTAGTAATGTTTTGAAAATCCACAAAGAGACACTTGAAACTTACTTGACTTAGGAAATCCATCACCATGGACCTTCTTCTTTTTCAGAGCCAAAGTCATGTTATCACGATTTGATTAAGAATTGAGAGAGCCAATATGACATAACCAGAGCTTTATCTATCTATAAAGCTAGTAAAGAAAACGTATTTCCATTCATACACAACACTAGTATATAGGTTACCATGTGATATATTTGGTTGCTAACAGTCAAACGATGGATTTCAAGATGTACAATGTTTTTCTCCAAGAATTGTCATTTAGTGCCGATGATAAAAGTTCAGCTGAATTTTGATTTTTAGTGTTTAGTGTTAGCTATTGAGTCTCCTGTTTCTGTAATTAGTCACATTCATTTTTAACAACCCTCTCCTGTCTATATGTCGGTAAACCAACATGGACCCCAAACACCTTAGATCTCTTCAGGTGAGTTGTTCCAGGAAACTATCTCTGAACGAATGAGCTGAGAATGATTCTAAAACACTCAAATTTTGGCCTGTGTTGTTGAATGCAGAGATTGTTTTTTAAATTTTGGTAGCCAATCATGGAAAGAAGGTAAGACCGATTACCAAAGTGCTACCTGTGAAATGCACTAAATTACATTTTAGAAGAAAATAATGCTCTCCCTTTCTACATTAATGTGACCGTAAATACGAGATGAGTTTACATACAAAGAAATGATGGTTGTTATAAATTAAACTTTACTGTTATGAAGCTTTCAATTAAACAAGCAACAAGTTTTTATTTGAACAGCGCCAATTTCTAACAAAAGTTATCTCCTGACACAAAAAGGGAAGGTCTGGATCAGTGGTTTTCCCTCACCACTGTGGCCAAATGTTACCAAGTGTTTTTTTCATGGTGGATTAATGTTGGGTCTCTGAATAATATAACAACCAGTATCTTCTAGACCAGTGGCTCCAACATGTAACTGGGAAAAAAAAGTGTAAAAAAGTTCTCTTAAAAGATGCTGGTGTTGTTCCTTCTCTTTATTCTGTCACGTTTCGTACCATCTGAGGTCCGCACTGCAATATTTTTCAATCAATAAATCTGATTGGTTGAAAAAAAATATCAGAAATTTGGGTCACAATTTTCATGAAGGAGTTTGTGATGGGTCCTCAGGCCTGACCAGTTGAGAAACTCTTTTTACCCAGCAGATACCTCAAGCAGGAACAAACACATTTTAAACAGCCATCAGCTGGTGGTGAGCTTAGAAAGTTGGACAGAGGGAGAGAAAATATTGCCTAAAAATGAATACACAGATTTCTTTCAATTTAATTTTTACATGAATCAAAATTAGCAAAAACAGAGATGAATAAAATCCTGGCAGAACAGTCTCTGTGCTTACAAATATATGACAGTATAATAATTCAACTTACCACTCGTACATCTGTATCAACTAGTGAGCCTGAGCCTGGTCCAACTGTAGAGTGGCTCCTTCTGATTTTGAATAAACTTTAGGGTTGCAGAAACCAACCTTCAGTCTGGGATTAGTTATGACCAGTCTCAGGATAAAAACAGAGTCAAATGTAAGTCTAAGGAACATTTTATAAAGTGATTTCCCAAAGTTAGACGGACAGCCAAACTGTCCATAGGACGGGCAAAACATACTTATACTGGTGGTATGACATGGGAACGCCATGATGTACTTCCTGTTCTGACCTGACTCAAGGCATTGGTGGTCAAAGTTACTCCTTCTGTGCATCTTCAAACACAAACCTTATGTTGAAGCACATATGTTACTGCAGACCTCAGAAACACTTCAAAGTGATGACTCAGATGTTATGTTGGTTTGTCGTCGTCATTCATCAGTTCATCTGTAAGGTGCTGCTACGTGATTGAACACGCTACCTGTAACCATGAGACTGATTTTCCTTTTTTTCACCAGATCTGTTCTGAGGTCTACAGTAAGCAGAATCCAGTCTGTTAGAGAGAGTATCAATTACTTCTAGTTATGCCAATGCGTTAGTCCGTATTTTCATGAATTCATTCATCTTGATCATTTTGTGGATATATCTTTGAATTGAGTAATTCTTCTTTTAGGTTTGTGAAGCTGTAATACATATGTGTAAGAGACCTCATAGCAGCAGAGTTATATTTGGATTGAAGAGTCTGTTGTGAGCTGAAAAAGGAAATGTGACTCTGAGACTGAAGAAATGTTTATGTCTGATATTTAAGAGTCAAGGTGATGTCTTCTTTCTAGCCTTTTAGAGATGAAACAAAGCAGCCAGGAATTTGTAGGCTGTACCTTCTAGTAGAATATAAGCAACACTGTGAAGATGAAGACTTTGTCACTTTGTCACTTTGCCCATGATGGCCAGCGATTGTGAGATCTTGGTCAGCATGGGTCAGCGATGGTCTGCACTTTGTCAGCCATGTGTGTTGTGTTTCTGTGTTGTCTGACCACGGCTGAATAAATCCTAAGATGATCCAGTCATCATTGTTCATCTATAGAAACAACCCCCACCTAACACAATGTCATGGTGAAGTGATCAGTTGAATTACTTTCTATCTGGTGGCATTTAGACGACAAATCTAAAGACTACTGGTTTTATTCCATCAAACTATTCATTGAAACATTTGGTGAAAATGTTATTTGTCCGACTTATTAATTCTTTGATTAATTGTAGATATTCCTGCACAACTAGTGACATGCCCATCAGCCCCAGCTGTTTGTTTGTTGAGCTCTAGTTTGTGCGTCATTAAGCTGCAATGCTAATCTGTGACCAGGGTCCCAAACCCTCTAAATATAAATATCACCGTGTGAGTTAGGTCATTACAAGCATGATATCATGCTAATGTGAGAATGTAAATCAGAGCAAAGCGTTACCTACGTTCAGCATCACAGAGCTGCTGGCATGGCATCAGTTTATCTCTGTAAATAGTTTGTTTATTAACTCGTAAATCTTTTATAAAGGGTGCAGAATGAGGAAGGGTGAAGTTCATGCTCTCATGTTATTGTGCTCACAGTGGTCCTCTCGCCAACACTGTGCACACGTTGACGTCTCAAAACTGTGGTGTATTCATGCAAATGAAGGTTTGTCATGTAGGCCATTGCAAAAAGCTCATGCACACACAAAGTGAACATGCTAACCTTCCCTGACTACTTATGAGTAAAAAAAATGTTTCATTCATTAAGCAGACTCTCAGTCTCTGTGACCTTCATCAGGGAATACAATCTCCATGACTGCTGAAGGTCAAACGGCACAGCCAGGGCCCGAGTCCCTCCCTGCTCATTTTAATAGATAAATCAGATCGAGTAAAAGAGCATGTGGGCTCCATTATGATTGATTCATCGCTACACGGGGAAGTCAGGACGAGCAGAAAGACAAGACAGAAAATACAAAAAAAACATAAATATTCTGTATTCATCTATCTCCACAGAACCATCAACATGACATGTTTAGAGTTTAAAATGTTTTATTATAGTTTATTGTGATAGCATTTTTATTTTTGTATTTTTTTTAAATGTTTTATTTCTTCCAAAGAACAAACACAGCAAATTACATTGGGGGGGGGGGGGGGGGGGGGGGGAGGCAGGAAAAGCAAGAGAAGAGGGCCACATATAGATAGATAGATCCATAGATAGATAGATGCATCAGGTTTGGCTTGATCCTCCCCCGTCTGGGTCTGCACCCATAACCACACCCACACACACACAACCACACACACAACCACACACATGCATACAACCATACTCTCTCTCTCACACACACACACACAACATTTTGCTTTACAAAGAATCTTAATCAGAACGAGATTAGTAACTGCCTGAATGTATCTAGGAATAATAACAATAATAAAAAAAAACTGCAGAGGAAAACTGAAGTATATGTACGCATCATGAACATATACACGCCGGGTGTGTGTGTGTTTACGGGTGGGCTTGGATTCATTTCACATGACCCAATTCATGAAATAGTTCAGTTTAAACAAATTTAGATGACTGGTGTTTCTGTGACATCCCTCCAGGTGTGTGTCTATGTGTGTGTGTAATGCGTCATTAACGAGCTCGAGAACGATCAAATCAGATTCTTCAGATAACGGGCGAGTTTTCATTGAATTCTAACAGCTGTCCAAATCTCTCATAGGGGGCGGAGTTAAGGCAGACAGCTGATTGCAGGACATGTTATAGGGGGGCTTGGTTGATTCTTTTTTCCTCACTTTATTTTCTTTTGCCAAAAACACAAGTAAACAATAATTTGGCAATAACAATACATACAGAGCTGATGTTATCACAGTCTGGAAGAGGGGGAGCGAGAAAGAGAAGAGGAGGAGGAATGAGGAGGAAAAATGAACATTAAGTAACTAAAATGATGACAGTAAAATGGTGCCCATTACACTCAGGGATCTCAAAGCAAAAAAAAAAAAAAAAGAAAAAACTGCAGCAATCATTGATCAAGCTCTAAACAGTACACATTAAAGATCTGCGGATTAATTCATGGTGGATATCTTAGCTTGCTTAAAAAGGGAGATGCCTCGACATTTCCAGTCTGCTCTCCAGCGGGGACTTTCAATGCCTCTACGGCCCCCGTTACCAGCCTCTTATCATTCATAGCTGTCATTTAATAGAAAGGGCAAAACCGCCCGTAATGTAACGAGGCGGTTAAGTACCTTCGGGTTTAAATGAGAACTGTATAAATGCTGAAAGCTGCTTGAAGGCCTGAAACTCTTATTTTCCCAGTCCCTGTCAGAGGCACGACTAGACGACACCATGGTAAGCTTTTATCTGGAGCAGTCTAAAAAGCTACAGCAACATAACAAGCCATATATACACAGATAAATGTGCCTGATAAATATAGTCGACAAAACGTTTGGATTCCTTCTCGTATTACTTCTTCACTTCATAATGGCAGCCACTGCTCTTGGCGTTCCCTTGACGCTTCTTTGACTTTGTTTCACTTTGTCCCTCGTTCCAGTAAAAAGGATAAATGTGTACACTCAACAGTTTGGTCTTTTATTCTCCCCCCCAGACAATTTAAAACACCTTTTTAAGCCACGACCAGTTTGTAGTGTTAATTAAATACAAATCATCTTGAAAGTCAACATAAGGACACAAAGACAAAATAGAATGACAACACAGGGAAAGGAAGCACAAAAAATAACATAATTTGCACTTTGTTTTTTATGGAGAGAAAATACAGAGCCACTTGAATGCGTCCTACACCTTACAGAGTGACATACTGGAATACCTATATAATCCCCTATACACACACAGGCACAGCATGAAAACTGACTCAACATGCAGCAACATGTCCTGCTATCAATGTGCTGCGTCATTTTCTCTTAAAACTTGTACGGATTTGTGTACAGACACAACACAGCGCATGATTTATTCCATACAGTCAGTCGTTTAGAGTGTGTTTTTAATCTCTACCCATGAACCCGTCTCCGTCAGGACAACTTCATCTCATCGTTTTTTTTCTTATGGTACTGTAATATCCCCAAAAACATGTGGAAATGAAACTGTTGGAACATAAGTCTTCACATTCCAGTATGAGTGTTTGTTTTCTTTAAATAAAAAGATTAAAATATGTTTACCAAACCCCCCACCCCCCCTCAAGAAAAACTTCTGAATTTCTTGTCTACATCTGCCGATGAAGCTGACTCTGTCCTTTTGAGACTGTAGGAAGTCAGGTTGACTTGTGGGGGACGCAGCCCCCTTGCGCCTAGGGTATGATCAGAGGATTCAGGAAAGACATGGCTGAAGGACTAGAGAGCGAAGACACAGAGAGGGAGGGAAGAATGAAAGAATGTGCCAGAAGAGAGAGAGAGAGAGAGGTTAACAAACTGTTAGTGAGTCTCGACAGCTCTGTAGAAACGCAAAGGAGGTTTGGAAAGGGCCAGGATGAGGAGGAGGAAGGGTCAGAGAGGAGGTGTGTTGTGGGGCTTCAGCAGCAGCCCCCTCCAGCCTGTTGGCCTCCCTGGCTACCAGTCAGTGTAGAATTGGTGGTAGGATGCTGGGGTCCAATCTTAATACCATTAGCCTGTGTGGAGACAAAAATATAAACCATGAAATGAGGTTCTGAAATCACAAACAACAAGTGTCTGTTACAATGTTCCTCAGAGGACGACAATGAAAATGGACTAATGAGAATGGTATAACTAGGGTAGGGGACAAACATGGTCTCCTGCAGCTAGGTGTCTAACATCTCTAATCCACCCGCTTCATCCAGAAACTTATCCAAAAAAAAAGAGCCAGTTGTTAAAATCATTGAATTATTTGTATTAAAAAACTGTTGTTATACTTCACAACCTAGCAACAAGGCCATTAGCGATGTCACTGTTCGTTAGCAGCCTAGCTAGCCGTTTGGCTATGTAGATGGACTGGTACCACGTACTGACTAAAACGTCCCAAAGGAAGAAGTAAACAAACTGTTGAATAATCAGAATCTGACAAAATGCAGCCTTTTTGGAAGAATTCTGGTTTTAATTTTAGTTGTAGAGAAATAATGTTTAAACAGGTTTTGGGTGCATGCATAAAAACAGTCCATGTAAGGAGATAAACTGTCAGAGTTCATTGGCCCAAATCCCAAGACCTGTCCCTTATTGTCTGAGAAGGATTAAGCTTTTTATTAATCCCAACAAACAGTTATTTGCATAGAGGTCATCTGTTAAATCCTTAATTGTTTTTTGGTCTTAAATTGTTACTCCAGTCCAGGGTGTAGTCCACCTCTCGCCCAAAGACAGCTGGGATTGGCTCCCCCACTCCCTATAGAAGCAGTATAGATAATGGATTGATGGAAGTTCCTTGCTGTAATCAATGATCAGCACACAGAAACGGAAGTCTTTGCCAGAATACCCAGTATCAGTTTTCATAAATCTGCTGGCAACACTGAAAGTCCGGAAATATTTGACCCAACGGTCCGGGTAGAAGGTGAATGTGTTCACAGATAAACTGATATTTAGGGCCGAATCAATCGAGTACCTCCATTTATAAAAAGCTGAGGCTTTGTTTAAACCCGCTGACTGACACATCTTTTTTTTTCTTCTCAGAAATGAATTTTGGCTGAGCTTTAAACCTGAAGAAGTTTACTTCTCTTATACCATGTTCTCAGTATTCTCACTTAATGAACGATACAGACAGCTTTTATTCCCCCACTGATCTACTTTCATAACTCTGAGATTATTAGCCTGTTTAAGAAAGTCCCCTCTATTCGGTGTTCCGTATGGATTATTATTGGTTTATAGGTTTAGCAGATAGAAGAAGAAAGGTCATTGGTGGGCGAGCTCCATTGACTCTTAACTGGAGAGAGAGAGAGGGAGCCGTCTCAACAGTCTGTTCATGCTGTTAATACAACATACGGGCTATCAGAGTAGGAGGGAACTTTCAGCACGTTCCACCTTCCTCCTTTTTTGTGTTTTTGTTTTTTTGGATTTGTCAGTCTCAATGGGAAATGTTTTTACAGTTATGAAATCAGATGTTACTCTCTCAGGCCGATGAAGGAAAGATACTAATCCTTGAGAAGTCGTCTACTTTTACCTGATTAGAGTCCCTGTCCTTCACTCTTTTTTGACTCGGGTGACCCAGCCCTGACTTCTGAAGTTTGTGTGCATACACAAAACCTCATCTTTTATTTTCCTTTGTTAACAAATGTAATCATTTACAAAGTTGAAGTGAAGTAAAATGTGTTCCCTGCTTGTGCTATTTTCATTTGATCGCAGTGAGAATGGTAAGTAGAAGGGCATCCCTTCAACATAGTAAACTATTTACATTAGCCAGTGTAATTAACTTAAAGTATGATACTTTTATTGGCAATAAGACCAGATAAGATAAAATTCTACAAGTTGTATTGTTATAGCAGGAAAGGCAAAAATACAGCAAAAGTTGAGAAAAGCATCATGAAAAAACTAAATTAACACAAAAAATGTAAAAAAAACCCAGGTTGACTTCAAAAAGGAAAAGAGACTTGTCTTATTTTGTATAATACTATTGCTCTTGAATAAATCAAGTTATTAAAAATGGCATGGTATGGAATGGTAATTAAAAGGCTGACCATGCTATATTTCTTATCTGGTTACTCCATTCATTACCAGAGTAACCACTAGATTACTCAATGACTAAAGGAATGGGTTACTGGGGCGCTGGTGGCACAGTGGTTAGAGCGTGCTCCCATGTATGGAGTCTGTAGTCCTCCAAGCGGGAGGCCCAGGTTCAAATCCTCCTCCTTTCCCTACTCTCTTTCTCCCTGATTTCCAACTCAACCACAAAATTGGTTACTGCAGCCCTACTTGAAGTGTAAACATAAATAGAGAACCATTATGGGGAGGCACATGTCTCATGTTTGTTTAGTTTTACCGCCTAAAGGGGCAGGACAGTAGCAGCCTAAACTCAATGTTTAACTCAAAGTTAGAGCCTAAGCCAAACAGAAGTAATTCATGAATTAAGTGAGAAATACAAAATAAAAGAATGACTGTGTCATTGCTTTCATGATGAGATTTTCATTGACCGGCGCCTGCAGGGGCTCCTATTAGATCACATCACAGAGACAGCAACAGGTGCTGCTGCGCTGCACAAAGGCACAGGAAACCCCAGCGGCACTCAAGGACACGAGGACAAAAAGAAGACAAGCGCATATAAAAGAAGAGAAATAGAGGGAAAGGGAGGCAGGTGGGTGGTAGAGGGACAGCTATTTTATCTCTCTTTCTCCTGCTCTCATCCTTACAACTGGAGCGTTCTCTCTCTCTGTGTGTGTACTGTGCTGCTCGCTCTGTGTTTCATCATCTGTGTGGCTGCAGCACACACTCAGCCTCACTCTCTCCTTCTGTATATATTTATCTCTCTCTGCCTTCGTGTAACTCCCCCTCCTACACTCAGTAGCAGGAGTGCCGCTGGGAAACACTGTATGCCTTTAAATCACATTTATTGAGCTAAGGCTGTGTGTGAGTATGTGTGTGTGTCAGTGTTTTCTCAAAGTGGCTGCCAACATTTCTAGCAGGGCTTCCCTCTCTCCCTCTCTCAGCCAGTCAGCTGATGTGGTTTGGCCAGCAGGCCAGCCTTCACGCCATCTTACTGTTACCAATAATAAAAACACTTACTGGCTGGCCTACTGAGGAAATGAATGACTGGCATTTGTTGTTGCTGACTTTGCCTAAAGGCCAGATACAGTGAAAAACTGTTTATATACTACATTAGCTGTGTGTATTTATGGATGCTAAACACATGTTCTGTGTGCATGGACCCAGTTTTCAAATTGGAACATATTGCAGCATTATTTCCATCAGATTAAAGCGACTTCAAAAAATTTCAAAATTTTAATGAAAAAAATTCAGAGATAATCGGATGAACGGGGCCTCGGAGAAGTATGTTCAAATAGGTAGCATGTGAAACCTGTTATTTTGAAATAAAAATAATAAATTATGCTGCACTTCCTGTTTGGTTGACAAAAATCTGTTTAAGGATGGTTAAAGTCAACTTTTGTGATGTTTCAATATTAATGGAGGGTGCAAAACTGACATTATACATAAGAGCGGATAAGATGCAGACAGAGATAAGAACCCATAAATAATATTGGGTTGCTAATCTTTGTTTGTGGATGCTTTTCTCCAAAGTGCTCTTTCAGCTACCGCTATGACATTTTATTTCTGAAGTCGAGAGACTAAAACCTGCTGACAAGTGCACACTTGTTGACAGGCATGGTGTGCCGACTTTGCTGCCTGGATAACTGTTCCACTGAGAAGATAACTATCTGGTTGACTGGATAGCAAACTTACTGACTGGCTGGATAGACGGCTTACAGACTGGCTGGCTGAGTGTTTGTTTTCTTGTTGAATGACTGAGACCTTGTGGGATGTGAGGAATTTATGAGCTGGCAAGGTGCCAAGAGAGCAAGATTGAGAGAGAGATAGAGAGAGAGAGAGAGAGAGAGAGAGAGAGAGCGCACTGGGGAGGAAAGAGTGAGTGGAAAATAGAGCAGGGGGAGGAGGAACACAGGGAGTTTTGCTTGGCTGGAGTCAAAGGAAGAAGGTGTTTTTTTTTTCCTCTTTTTGAGGAGATAGGGAGCGTAGCATGCCACACACAGCTAGAAAACCACACTTTGGAGAAAGAGGAGTGGGGAAAGAGAAGAAAAAACAGTGGAGAAGAGGAGAAGATGGCTTAAAGAAAGAGAGGACAGGAAGAGGGGGAGCAGTGTGTCTCTAACCTCATTGTTGATATCAAACACTCCCTCCTGGATCTTCTCGTAGATCTCCTTGGCTGTGTTGATGAAAGCCTGAGAAAGAGACGAGAAGTGGGAAAGACAGAGAGGGAACACAGCTTAGATTTGCATGGTGGCTCATCTCTTAGGTAAATGCTTTACATAAAAGCTTCACATCAATACAAATGCAAAACAAATGTTGCCAAAAAAACACAACTAGGCTTTTGACTTGAAAACATTCTGCTTTAAAATAATGCTGACTTCACTACAAACCTACTCGTGTCATAGTTTTAAAATCATAGTGAAAACCACCTTGCAGAATCCTAAAACACTACATCCCTCTAAAGTGAAAGTAAAGGTAAAATAAAAGCTGTAAATATGAAATGATTTGATCTTTGAGGTGTGTCACATGCTAGTTAAAAGTTCAAACATTCCACGAATGAAAACTTGGCGCTCACAGCGTGCGTTGACTGAAATGCACACCCTGCAGACAAACCATAACCAAATATTAATTTGATTGCTGTTTGATAGCATCAAAAACAGGTTTTGTCCTGGGGTGGTGTGAAAGCAACATTCAAAGACCACAAATGATAATACAGCTATACATATTAAAAATGAGCCGTTGGTCATGTTGAGTATATTTGAGTGAATGTTCGACATGAGCAATCACTCACATAAACAATGTGTTTGCTTCTAATATGCAACAGGCATCAAAGTCGAGGAGAGAGAGAAAGTGTGGATTAAGCATTGAGACGTTTCCTGAGGAGTTAGACGTTACGTCTTGTGATTTTGGGACTGCTCCCCATTAGTCTGACAAGGCAGACCCAGAATGAAAGTAGCCTGAGAAGGAACCTTAATGACCGCACTGAGCTCATATTTAATGTGTTAAGAAGTCTGGTTAGTGTTCAGCATTGTGCTTTTTAGGAGGAGGCAGTTAGCTATCTGACGGCGAGGTCACACTGGCAAGCCGTACCGTGCCTAAGCACCCCTCACCCCTAAAGGTTCATTTGACCAGTGTGGGGGGGTCAAACGAACGTGCTTCAGTATGGCATGGTACAGATTGCCAGTGTGACCGCGCCCTGTATACTTATTTAAATACAGATGATAGACAGAACGGCCTGGAGGGAGGAAACAAACAATCCTGTGAGAGAGCAACAGAGGTTTTTACCAACACTCGACTCTGATTGGTTATTAATTCATAGACCCAGCTGTGGTTTGGCTGAGAGGATGCTGGATTGTTTTTGACTTATTATTATTTATTTTTATTCCCTTTTTAAAAATATGATGAAATAAATTAGGTCTGATGATGGGCTGCATGGCGCTTTGCATAGCAGCCTCTGTCATCATTGTATGAATGTGTGTGTGTGTGTGTGTGTGTACACATAGTTGTAAAAGCATTGAGTGTTCTGAAGATGAGAGAAGTCCAATAAAACTGCTATCCATACGCTATTCAACTCATTACACTCAATGACACCAGGGGCGTGTCCTAACGAGGGGTGTGTCCTAACGAGGGGCGTGGTTGTGTGCTGTGTGTGCTAACTGTGCTACATGATGCTAATGTGAAGCTAGCAGGGTACGATCACGCTAACCTCTTCACATGAAAACATTACAAACAGTTGGGTAGGGAATAGGAATAATTAAATCATATTCCTTTTTTGGGAGCAAAATAAATATCAAGTGAGACAATTTAATTTCAACCAGTAAAGTTGATAAACTGTCTTTAGATCGTTTGTCCAGTGGTAGTTTCTGTGCTGTTTATTTATTGTTAATTATACGTTACAATGTCACTGAAACATTCAAGATGTATTCTCAACCTCGACATCTTCACTTGTTTCTGCTCGTGTCTCTTCTTCGGTTACTGAAGTCAAACACGAGACGCTGAAAGCAGATCTCTCCCTCTGCCACTTAGACAAAGACTATTACAACACAGACTTCTGTTAAATGGATTTGAATGCTCCATGTCTGTATCAATTTTTAATTCTATTGCAGGATATGATCACAGTCCTATAATAAAAGTAGAATAAAGCTCCCTGAGGAACTATCTTCTGATAACACTTACTGTAGGTTGTTTAACTAAATCACACACACTCACTATAAAGGGAGTTACATGTAGGGCACTAAAATGTGCTGCTTAACACCTCCAATAATAACGCTAAATAACAGAGTGAGCAATAATATAACACTGAGTGTATTTACACAAAACTGTAAAAACAGTAAATAAATATTAAATAGTGATTTAAAAAAAATAAAATAATGAAAAATATTTTCACAGCAAAACTCTTTCATTGACATTAGGACAAACTAACGTTACTCCGCTGACCATCCTTTACTTTCTATTCAAACAGATCAAAGTAAGAATGCTCCAAATATTCACTTTTTTGTCACTGTGTTTCTGGTCGCTCCTCTCGTCCGGCTGAGAGTCAAACGCCACTCTCCACTCGCAAAAAGCTTTGAACCGCGATGCATGATGGGATATATACGTATTGCTTGGATAGTGACCATTGGTTGTACACTACTTTCACAATGCATTGTGGGATACAAATGAGTGGATTATATAGAGCAGGGATGGGCAACTTTGGGAAACATTCATTTAACTCTCACTGCCAGGGGGCTAAATCGTAGTTTCCAAAAACCATTACAGTCAATTATGTCTCAAATTTAACTCAACATATACCAGTGATCAAATATTATTATGGACATATTTCTGGTTTTCATGATTTCATGGCAGATTTTGTCATGTTTTACTTCATGTTTCCAATTCATTGACACGTTGAGGGTTGATGGGGGCTGCATGTGGCCCCTGGACTGCCAGTTGCCCACCCCTGATATAGAGTATGACAAAGACTACCACAAAATGGTGTTTTCACTGTATAGTGAGTTGTGTGTGATTTCAGACAGATAGGGCTTTCACACTTGCAGAAAACTCCTGAAAATATCCTGATGTTTCCCGGAGGAGCTGCATGTGTGAACACAAACAGACTAATGTTTCACTCAGACTTCATCCAGAGTTTCTCCTGCCAGACCTCGAGTATTTTATCTGCATTAAGTTCGAGTGAGCTGATGTGAGAACGCAGCAGGATATTATCCAGAGAATTCAGCTCGATCACATAGGAGGGGAGAGTGACGTTTATATCCTGTGACTGCTGCACGGTGTAAAGAGTGTCTGCATGCGACCGCTTCAATCTCCTTGCACGTATTTAACCTGCTGCATTATGTTTTCTGTTAGTCAGCATGTTGTTCTCCGCTCTTTTGATGATGTTGTGATTCTGTTAAACTACAAGTAGCATTGATATGAAAGTGAATATTCTCATTAAAAAACCATCTAGCGGAAAACGTCTGTAGTCGCTCAACACAAAACTTACTGTGGGGCCAAAAGCAAAACGAAAGCCTGAAAGCAGAGGTGTTAAAGAACTGAAAATATGTCCTGAACTTTTCTGACATCCAGCCTGAAATAGTCTGAAAAAGCCCAGGGGTGCTCTCCAGTTCACTCCATTTTGTTCACTCCTGTCCTCTTTCTCTTCTTCAACACATCCCTCATTCCTTCACCTCTCTCTACACTTTGAGTGTCCTCGTAAAGTTGTGCAGGTATTGATTGTAATAACATAAAATGAGGAAACCAACAGAGCAGTGAATCATGGAGAATGTGCAGCAAAGACAAGAGAAAGAGTAAAAATGGAGAAATGTAGGGAAAGACTCAAGAGAGGAGAGGAGTGCGGAATTGAAATGCAGAAAAAACTGAGATGAGATAAGAACAAGTTAAAGATTATAATAAAATATTTTTTATATAAAGAGTATTTATAAAATATCATGATATCAGAGGGAAGGAAAGAAGACGGAATTATAAACATGCGGAAGCTGAGAAACGGATGCATAAGCAGGAAGGATGTAAGGAGAGAAGAGAATGAAGCAATGAGAAACTCTCTCTCTCTCTCTGAGGACCCTCCCATCAACCCGGTGTCCACCCACAGACCCTGACGACAAACCCAGTGCACTGATTGGCTGCTGGATGTCGCCGAGGGGAGGCAGGGTGGAGGTTATGAATATGCATGAACTATAACTGGTTGATATACTGCTGAGGAGAGAGAGAGAGGGAGATGAGAGAGAAGAGGGAGGGGGTGTAGGGGAGGGGAGGGGGAGGGAGGTGAAGAAATGAATGGAGAGCGGGAGCGGGGGAGGTGAAGGAAGATGGGAGGATGGTAAAGAGCAAATGATGGACGTCGAGGGATGATGAGGGATGGAGCGAGGCGAGATGAAGGGACGGGGGGAGAGGAGCGGTATCAGGAGGATTCAGAGGACACTAATGAGACAAATTAATCATACCACACACACACACACGCACACACACACGCACACACACACCTCCCCCATCATCTTAACCCTAGAGAGAGCTCCACTCGACAGTGGTGTGGGTGTGTGTGTGTGTGTGCTTGCATGATATAGGCTGGGCTGAAGAGGGTAGAAAAAAATCAATGTAAACAAACACACACACACACACACACACACACACACACACACACACACACACAGTACACACTCTCTGTGGTGTCCCTGGCTGGCATGCTGTGCAGAGTAGGGTGGGATTATTTATGTGATTGGATAAGTGAGAACGGAGTCCCCTAGGACAACGCCATGCATTTATTACACTCAACAACACCAGGGGTGTGTCCTCACGAGGGGCGGCGTCGTGTGCTAACTGTGCTACATGATGCTAATGTGAAGCTAGCAGGCATGGGTGCTACAGAAAACCCACAAACAGGATCTTTGCTTTCAAGTGTTTGATTCACTGGACTTGTTTTGACTTTGTTACTTTTTTTTTTTTAAATCGCTGTATTTTAAACACAGGGTGAAAACAGTGGACCAAACAGGTCCTACTAAATAAATAGGTACATTATGTGGTCATTTAATGTCAATAACATAAAGGGCAATAGATTGAAATATTATAATAAGGTAAGGGAGTTAGTGTAAGGGTTAAAGGGTAAATACTACTTCAGTTCAATCTGAAGAAGTTTTTCAAATTGAGTCAAATTCCCTAAAGATTCAAAATGTTCTTTTTAAGGCTGTTATATTTATGTTTTTTTAAACAAACATACCTACTGTATGTGAACACTCCAAAGGTTACTCGTTGTTCATTATGGTCACTTACTCATTTTAGTGAGGCAGAATAGTTTGCTTATTGCTATCTTTGATAAATTGACATTTCAGGTAAATGGATTTAGGATTGTTGAGCGCTTTTCAAGGTCACACCTCGCCATGCACACACTGACGGCAGAGGCTGCTATGTATTGTGTCCTTCAGTAACAACTAATCAATTCAAAAACATTCACACACCACCGGCCGCCATCTTGCACAACAACACTTCAACATGTGACTGCAGGAGCTGGGGTCGAACCCTCGACCTTTTGGTTAAGAGACAACCGACTCCAAAGCTAAAAACCTTAAGGGCTTGTCACTGAGAGGATCCCATTAGGATGTATACCTTGTAAAGTTTATACTCTACATTATATGACCATATTTAATAAATAATGTCACACTTTAATGCACTTTTAAAGCCAGTTGGGCAGTGGACACAATCTGTGTGCTTCCAAAACTAATGGAGCAGGACATTTAGTGACAGTAAGTTTAATGTTACTAAAGTCGGCTGTGGCTCAGCGGTAGAGCAGGTCGTCTTACAACCGGTTAGCAATTCAATCCCCTGCTCCTGCAGATTACATGTCAATGTTTCCTCTGGTAACACACTGAATCAGCATGTGAATGTTTGCGACTGTGGCTTCATTAGATCCAGTCGGGCAGATCTGAACTTCACAAAGCAGCTTTAGCCATCAGTGTATTAACGTGTGTAAATAATGTGTCTTTGAAATGTAGAAGAGCTTTGAGTGGTCACACGACTAGAAAAGTGCTACATAGCTATAATCCATTTGCATTTACTACACACCAAAAGAAACACTGACCTACAAGTAATGTAGAACTATTTTTATTCTACATATGCCAAACATCCGATCACTATGAAATGTGTATCCAGATTTAAGGTTTCAAGGTTAAATTGAATGTTTGTGCAGCTCTATGTGCTGTGCTGTCTGTGTCTGTGTGTGTCTGTGTGTGTGTGTGTGTGTGTGTGTGTGTGTGTGTGTGTGTCATTACCTCCTCTACATTAGAGGCAGTCTTGGCTGAGGTCTCCATGAATATGAGGCCGTGTTCTCGGGCAAACGCTTCACCTTCTTCTTTCTTCACCTCTCTCCTCGACTCCAGGTCACTAAAAAGAAAAAAAAACACACCAATTACTGACCAGGACAACAACAAACAACCATTCAGCCGAAGAAGAAAGATGGAAAACAAAACAACAATATTGATCCTCCCTGTGTGTGTAGCAGTGATTTTACTCCAGCTTTGGAAGAAGCTAACTAAAAAAAGCTCTCTAAGCTTTTGTTAAATTTCACCATAAACTGTATAAAACATGGACGTCTGAAGAGGCATTATGAAGCCAAGATGGCAGTTCCCGATGTTGGGAATGCTATCTCATGCTAACTTTTGATCTATTTAGAAAAACAACAACTCTGAACCAATAAAGACATGAGCTATTCAGACCAGGCTGCAGCCATCTTTATTTCTGCTAGGATTCCTTGGCTTTTACAGCCAGCCTCAAGTGGTCCCTCCAGGAACTACAGTTCTTTTTGCACTTCTGCATTAGCTTCATGTTTTAACAGTGGAAGGTTGAAGCTTTGGTTTTACACATCTTTGACAACAAACTGCTTCAGAGGACTCAGATTCGACCTTTTTGACTTAAGATTAGCACTGTCCTGCAGCTAGCCTGGAAACAGCTCCTTCTAAAATGTTTTTATTGATTAAAATTTCCTTCAACTCTAAAGAGAAGTTTACATACAACACTGATAAGTATGCAAGGTCATGCAGGAGGATTGATAGTTTTCTACACTGAGTTGAATTCACCTGAAGGGGTTTGTAATCGTACGAAAAACAGCTTTTTTACTTAACTTCTATTTCTTTTTACACAATGCTGTCATGTAACCCTGTGCCCCGTATAAGCTTCTGTCACAAACAGAAACACTTCCTCTTTAAATCTGTTTTTAGCTCAGAAGATGAAGAGCATAGAAGAAAATTTAATTTTGAGCATCAGTTTGCGAGGACAACTTTAAAACAGAAGTGTATTTCTTTAATTTGAATTAAATTGTGGAATTCTTTAAATAATGATTTGAAGGGCTGTGTTCAGATATTTCAGTTTAAGAAAATGTATAAGAACAAAGTTATCAGACTGTATGAAATTGGCAGTTATTGTGTGTTTTCCTTCTTATTTCTGAGGAAGTGAAGACTGAATTGTCAGATTTGTTTTATGTTGGCATGATATTCATTCATTGATTGATTGTAATTGGACAGACCATCCAGACATTTATTGTTTCTTTTTTGAGTAAGGGGGAGGCAAAACAAGATTTATTCTTCTCCCTGCTCCTTTCCGTACATGGGATGAAGTGTGAATCGTTTCTTCTTTTTTTTTTCTGTTGTGTGTTCTGACATGTACGGAACAAATAAAAAAAAACAAAAACATGAAATGAAAATGACGGGGGTAATTAGTAGGTCTAAGTTGACTGCATGTTTGTTGGTTATGTCACCCAGGCACAGAGGGGGTCGACAGTACTGTGGATAACTACAACATGGCTTTTGGCTGATGTCGATCAGATTTACTTCCTTTTAAATCCCATAAAACTTTGAGTGAATAATTAACTCGTTTCACTTTGATCACAGGCTGCAATGGACCAGCCAACATCAAATCCCAGCCAACATGGACAAATATAAACCACATCGTAGTGTTTACTGCACAGAGCTTCTAAAGCGATGACCACACACTGTTGACGCTGTATACTTATGTAAGACAGGATGTAACCATCATGGTGCAATGCATCTTGTAGCAGAAAGGATCTTGCCTCTTGTTGCCGATGAGCATGATGACCATATTGGAGTTGGAATGTTGGCGAGCGTCCTCTAACCAGGTCGTCAAGTGGTTGAAGGTGTCCCTTCTGTTAAAGCAAACACACAATCAAGAGTCAGTCTGGTTTCCCATATGTGAAGCAGAAGCAACCTGTTCCCCCTATAATGCAAAGAGTTTTACAGCACACATTTATTTACAACTCATCTCACATTCACCTTTCACAAAGCGTCAGATTTGACCTAAGCTTTTTTTACTCCTGCAAATATCACACAAATGCTGAACTTTCTCAGCTGCAGGATTGTTTCGTCAGTAAATTAAAAAAGATATAGTTAAGAACGTTCACAAGCTTGATTCAATTCAAGTGGTAACTACTACTAAAGTACGTTCCCCTCTGTTGAACGCTGAAGGTTATCTTAATATCTGGAAATATCTATGAACTACAAAACTGAATTCTGTCTTTTGTCCTGCTAAGTTTGAATCACTAAAACCTTCAGAACATCATCCTAACCTAGCAAATGTGTCCTACATATTGTAGTAGTAGTAATCATTTATTTCGGTCACAATAAAAAAACAAAAACATTTTGATCTAAAAGGTGTAGGCTGAAGCTTTAGCTTATTACACCTACCCTTGTTACAAATCTTATTATTTAAGACACTACTAGTTTGTTTACAAAAAAACAGAACATATCAGAACAAAATTGTTCCAAGAATTTCTTTCAAAACAAATGAAACAAACAAAAAACAAAACTGGAGGGTGGATGTGCAGAGTGGTGGTCTTGTTACCTTGTGATATCATACACCAGCAGGGCTCCTGCTGCCCCTCTGTAGTAAGACCTGGTGATGGACCGGAACGACTCCTGACCAGCCTGGTAAAAACACAAACAAACACTCAATCAATTCTAAACTTTGAAATGGCCACTTTGTTTTCTAACAGCTTTGATAAGAAGTCTAAGAAGTCATCCTTCCACCAGTCCTTTTTTAACCTACGAGCCCTGTGCATTGGGTCTAGTCCTGATCTTAACAGTCCTGATTCTCAAGCACAGTCTGGCTCCTGATTTTTTAGACTGCTCGGGTAAAGGACAGAGCAAAGTCTGTAACAGGATACAATAGAGTTCTCTCTTTCTTTCTCCATCTGTCTGTCACAATCCCTTTCTTTCTCTCTGTCTGTGCGTCAAACCTCCCAGATCCATGATTTATGAGGAACAAGGAAGGTCACATAAACTGTGATATCATCCCAATAAAACCTGCGTTTCCTTCTCAGTCATTATTTGTCTTCTAAGCATTCTCGTATATGCCCAGAAGCGGAATCGGATTTTAAATAAAATATATTTTTTTGCTAAGTAGTTTCATACACAAAATAATCCTGTTATGGTGCAAAATAAGAAAGAGAATAATAAAAATGACACTGAAAGCAAGTTGAAGCAGTACTCCTCCTGTCAGGAGAAATAAGTTAAATTAAATATACAAATATATAAAATACTACAATATGTACAGTGTGCAAGATGATGATGATGTGTTTGTAGTAAAGATGCACCTAAGCAGTTTAGCCCACTAGGTCACCTTGTACATTCTCTCCCCCTTCAGGTGATGTCACTGTGTCACCTCCTCTTCTTTCTCTATGGATCCCTGGACACCCCCTTCCATCACGTCTTTCACCATCTAGCCCCCCCCCCCCCCCCCCCCATGTCTATTCAATGTCCGACTCTGTCTGATGTACAGTAACAATGTTGTCTGTGTTTCATCAAGGCCGGAGTAGAAAAAAACAAAAAACAGCCCACTATCCTAGCAGCTGCAGCCGTGCACTGCTCTGACCTCATCTTAAAAACCAGACAGTCAGCCAGTGAATCATTCAGAAAGTCAGAAGACCAGCGGACCACTTTTTCACCAATGGAACGCAGTCTGTGAAGCAGTCATTCACAAAGTCAGAGAACCAGCCAGTCATAAAGTTAGTTTTGTCTGCTTGAAAGCCATCCTGACAGTCAGTCAGCTGAAGAACCAGTCAAACGGTCATACCAGACAGAACAGCCACCAGAAGAGTCATGCAGAGAGCAGTCAACCAGTCAGTAATGCCATTAGTGAATAAATGATAAAAAAGGTTGAAAGAGAGGGAACACTGTTTCTGTCTGCCATCTGGCCTGTGCTTGCATGCAGAAACACACAAATGCACACACTCCTATTCATATGACATGTGCAGCCCACACAATGATCCAAGTGTCTCCAGCCATTTAGTTATTCTGCCATTTTCTACAAGTACAAATGTTTCATTGAGCACGGCAGGTTTTCATCTGTCAGAGACGAGATCACCAAAACAACCAGGTGAAATAAAATGACCAAGATGGGAATGAAAACCTGCAGCAGTCTGGGTTTTAAAAAGGATTGACATCATTGTTGTGGTCCGTTTCCTGTCAATGTTTTTTTTCCATGATGTGCTTACGCCATCTGCTGGTCAATTTGTTAACTGCATGTAAGGGAAAACCTGCAGCTGAACATTGCTTAGAATGTCACTTCCTTTCTCCGTAGATCCCACACAGAAAAGTCTTCTGCATTTACATCCACAAGTAAGAAGCAACTGCGTCCCATGTCTGAAAAACTGAACACCTCGAAACACAATTTTCTGTAAAAAGGTGAAAAACTTAACACTTCCATGCAGCCTAATCTGAAATAATCATGTTGTGGTTGTGGAATTTTTATTTTTTACATTTGTATTTAATTACATATATTTTAATCGTCCTGCTTTATTCCTGTATTTAATTTAACTTAATTATAATTTTTGTTTGTCACGTCTGTTGTTGTTTTTTTTGTCTTTGGGTATTGTTCTATAATCATTTATTGTCAGGTATTGTACTGTTGTAAAACATTTGAAAACAATAAAAATGTTGGTCATAAAAAGAAAAACTGAACACCTCAATCACACTGGATGATGCACATTATTCTGAAGACATCACTACCCTACTGCACTACAACAGTGCAGTTGTTGCTGATTTTGCGCTTACTGGCTGTCAGAGTCAGCTGGTTGTTATTGTTAAAGATCAGCAGATCTGAAACCTCCAGTCTGACACTTTGCCCATCACCTTCTATTTCTTAAGATAAAAGTATCCACCCTGTCAGATTTGGATGATGCACATTATTTTTGCCACTATCCTGGTTGACAGGTTGCAGCAGAAAGAGAGAGACTTATCGACATTAACGATACCTCCGGCCAGTTACAGGATATAATCGTTCTCAACCTCTGAAACTCCCTCTCAGTGAATTTTCCTGAATATAAAACCTGGTATGTTTACTAAGGCTGGAGATCTTTGGGTGTCTCACGGTTTCGATTCGATTCGATTCAAAATGATTCTGGATTCAAAGTCTATTTTTGAATTAGTACTTCAGGATCTACTCCAGTCTTCTGTGAGACTGGCTGAATTTCTTGTTGCTCTATTTGGCATTCTACTGAGTTAAAGAGCTAGCATTAGCACTTAGCAGGGAGTGACTGATTAGCAAAAAAATATATTTTTTTTAAAAACAACACCATTTTTTTGGAAGTTATGAATCGATTTTAAATCTTAGAAGAATCTTGATTTTTACATAAATCGATTTTTTTCCCCAAACCTCAAATGTTTACATATCCACTCAAACCGACTTCATTTAGAAAGTTTACGAGGAGCTGGCAGGATCAGTTCTGGCACATGGCGCTCACCCCGACAACATTAGGAAGTTGACAGGAACTTTTGTTCATATGTGAAGAAGGTTGACGCCGAAATATCTCAATTAGCCAAAACAGATCAAAATGGATCTTTGTTTACATAATACTCTGAACTCATAATTTAGAATACCTGATTCACTTTGCATGAATTAGGTCTTGTAGCTGAGTTATTGTGGGCGTGTGGAATCATCCACATCTACCTGATCAGTTCAACCTTCAGTCCTCGTTTATGAAAGAACCTGATGTCACATCACACATTACTGTAACCACAGATTTTACTGTCCCGTGGTTTGTTTACCTCTCTCCTAAAATGTCTCGTCTCCTTTTTTATTGCACTTTATCCTGGGAATACTGGTTGCTGTATTTTGCGTCACTTCTAAATGTTTCAGTATGAAACAGTACATGTTGCTTCCATCTATATTAAAAAGGAAATAATCTTCAGAAAAGGTAAAGGGGTAATCATGGATTTCAAGTGTCTAAAAATGTAAATTCTTGTTGCTGTTTTTTGTTTTGGATTTTGAAAATTAAAAAAAAAAAAATCAGAGAATCGAAAAAGACCAAGTACTTTGAGTTTTCTGTTGAATCTTTCATCACAAGAACCACACTGATTTACAGTAAAGGTAACCAGAGTCTGTGGTTACCTTTACTTACTTTGACTCCATGTTAACATGTGAAGATGAATACAGTCGATGAAATCTAATCTGATAAATAATCTTCTCTTATCTGATGTAATAAATAAATCATTTCAGATTATATCTTAATCTGTTTCTGAAACATACAGCTTCATTTAAAAGAAGAAAAGATGGATGTATTACCGTGTCCCAGATCTGCAGTTTGATCTGTTTGCCATCTATAGTGATCATCCTCGCTCCGAACTCCACACCTGCTCACACACACACACACACACACACACACACACACACACACACACACACACAAGAACACACAGAATCCAAATGAGATTTACTGAATCATAAAGAGCTCAGATTCAACTTCTTCATTATTATTGTGTTAGCAACTTCAGTCCATGCTGGATGCTCGAATGACGGTGAACTCATTGAATACATCAGTAAAGCAAATATTTACATTTAAGTCTCTAGAAAAACAATCACACAAGTCGGTGATAATTGTTTATTCACCAATTTAACCCTGACCGCTCCAAATAAATATTATAAAACATTCTGGTTTCACATTTTGCTCTCTGGTTTTATTTGTTTTAATGTGTTTGCCTCCGAAGAGAACTGGTGGCCGGTCTCCTAAAATGGTTGCCAACAGCAACCTGGAAACTGTTACTTTCAAAACCTTAAATACCTATGTGTACATTATATTGTTGTATGTTTGCTATCCTGTCTCTCCATCTCGACTGACACTTTGAGTCAGATGACCACGGGAAGTTTTTCTTTTCCTGACACTGTCTCTGAGTTTGTGCTAAAGGCTGCGTTGTTTTGTGTGTGTGAATGTTATTAATGAAACCTTTATTAAAAGGTGTCCAGACATTCATCACAGTTCAACAACAAGCCTGCATGAATGAAGTTCATTCAAAGAGTACGCAGCAGATGGAAAAGGTGTCAAGGGAACCTTTAAATAACTCAAAGACATCTGTAGAATTTCTGTACAAAACATTTGTTACTGTAAGCCTGTATATGTTTTAAAAACATGTGAACAGAAGACAGAAGTGGGATTGATCCTTGATGCTGTCACATGAGAAAGAGCACACCCTCTAGTGTGTGTTTAAGCAGGTGTGGTCTGTGGTTGCTGTACAGAGCCCACAATTTAAGGCTCATTTATCAATAACACATACAGATGTGTTGAAGAGGAAGAGACGACGTCATGGAGAATCAAACAGGTTTGTTAAAAGAAACAAACCATAAATATTGTACAATACCACAATGAAAATGAAGAATAAAAGTCAAGAAAGATTTATATCCATGAAAATCTTTCAACAGATGTTTTAATGTTCCTGATCAGATGTCGCCTTACATGTGATTTTCACACTTAAATATAATATAAATCAAGTATCTCCTCTGAAAATAACTCTGTGAGTCATGACTGTCTACAATGGGTGTAACACCCGAGTCCCACTGTCTGTGATGTTTTCAGAGTTTTCAGAGTCCTATCTTCACTTTGTTTACATCGTCAGGACGGCCGGCTGACTCCTCCCCTCATGTATAAAAGTTGTTTAATTGAGGGACTAGAGAAAAGAAGAATAACATACTGTACTCACTGCTTAACTGTGTTTCTAGATCACGCTCATTTCAGGTAAATTTACATGCAGTGTGAAGATACGAGCATAATAAAGATCACTAGCATTAGCATGCTAACACAACAATGCAGCGCGAGTTGTTTTGGTTTCATGCTGGTGCTCAAGGGCGACATCTGCTGGATCAAAAAATCACATAAAGCCTTTAACTAGAACTACTGTAAAATCCGGACATGGCTTCACGTGATCATGAAGCCTTCTGAGTTTGCAAGGCAGGCGGATTAAAAAATACGCACACTGGAGTCTGCGTCAACACACTGAAGAAGAACACAGAGACCAAGACAGCGACTTCACTGACTTTGTGGGTTATTTTGAGTCATTTTGTTCAGATACAGACACAACAGTCTCTCTCTTGATAACTCTGTCCACGTTGTGTACCTGTGCTCGTGCTCGTGCATGAACTGAACCGTGCAGAAGCAGGCCAGGGCCAAGGAAGTGTAACGGAGTAAGTGCACGGATCGGAGCGGTCACACTAGTCAAATGGTCTTTGGGATGGTACGTTTTGCCTAGTGTGAGTGCGCGCTTATACACTGGATTTTATGGTAGTTATTTTTGACAAATTGAAACTATTTTTTATTCTTTCTCTCTTTAAAAGTATGGTTTGGAGGCAATGGAGTAATAATGGTACAAAACATCTGACTGTGTAGACAATATGTGCCCTTACCAATAGTGAGGTCATGGACTGGCTGAAACCTCTTGTCTGTGAACTGTAGTAATAGACATGACTTCCCCACACCTGAAAAACAAAAAACACACAACATTAAAGACTGTTGGAACAATAAATACACAGTAAAATAGAGATGTTCTGATAAGATGATTTAATCTCTGGATCCTTAAGATAGCATGTCGAAGGCCTCCTTTTGCAAAACCATGGACCCAAAATGACCCACCAAAAAAGGTTGGCTTGTTGCATTGCAGCCCACGCCATCACAGTAAGATTGTATGTTTGAAGGGGTGAGTGTGTGACGTAGCGCTTTGAGTCATTAGAAGTCTTTAAATGTAGAATGGACTCCATGTTTAGAATCATTTTAGACTTTGGTTTCATTTTTAAAAAGTGTCACCTGGGCTGAGTTATTATCCAAGCTCTGACCTTCTACCCATGGCAGAGAGAAAAAACATGCTCTATGTAGGTAACAACACTCTGCAGGAAGAAACAAATGATTAACAATAATTCATGCAATGGTTATATTGTAATGATGTAGTTCATCAACCCCAGCAGGGAGTTTACACACTCTTTCTCCCAGCCTGGCTTCAGTCGGCCCAATTAACCTGAGCCAACTGTTAGCACTCTAACTGACCAGCTGGCTTCTTTGTATGTGTGACGCTTGTGACACTGGTGAATCTGCTCAATAAAAGGGATTCAAATAAACAAATTACAATAATGATCATTTGACTGAAATGTCTCGACGTATATAACAAGTTAGAGAGTTATTTAAAACAAACTTTACGGTAACACTTCAAATGATCATTATTCACCATTAACTTGTTGCTTATTCGCATGCTAACTAGTCGGCTACTGGCTGCTTATCAGTCATTATTAAGAGCTTATTAGTACTAGGGCTCGACGATATATATCAAGTTTTTAAGATATATCGATATATTTTCAAACAAGATATAGGGTAAGACAATATGGTTAATATGGATATAGTTTAAGTTTCATTAAAATAACGTTACAGAGGTGCCAGGTCACCTTTTTCTCATCTCACTGATGACTGACTGTCTGTCCCTCTTAACCCTGCTCCTCCTCTCTCTCTCTCTTTTATTGTATTTAAGGAACATTTTTATTTTATAATATTACTTTTTAAATTCACTAACAGGTAGTTTATTTTTTAGTTTAATAAAATACATATCAATATATATCGAGTATCGCCATTCAACTAATCAATATCAAGATGAGTTTTGGTCCATATCACCCAGCCCTAATTAGTACCTCATTCCGCATGACCGTAGTCTGTAGCTAATAGACCATTAACTAAGAGTTTGCCCTCCTAATGACTGCTCATTGACAGGAAGTTAGGAAGTGGTTGAACATGAATTATGATCTTAATATGCGTTTGCTTACTTCAACCTTATAAAGGAAGTACAAAAGTACAAAGAAGTATAAAGAAGTACAAAGCATTCATGCTTAACAAATTCACCCCAAGGACCCAATCAAAAAAAAAAAAATGCTTTACGGCAGCAGTAACTCTTTGGTGACACATGACTCCGGAGGTGAGAGCAAATCTCAAAAACCAAACAAATTAAGAAGAATAACCTGCAGTGCAATATTAGTTGTGTTAAACTTGCATCATAGAAATGCTAGTTTGATGTTTAACCACGTGCTAAAAGCAGACGGAGAAACCAGAGACCAAAAACAGGTAGCCTCACTAACCCTGTTAGTACACGTCGCTGTGATGAGCCTTATGTCCAGACGAGCTTAGAACTAAATAACAGGGACTTGAGATATGCTCCCATTAAAGGCAGGGTTGGTAATTTTCTCCAGATCCACTTTTTAAGAGTCTGGTTGAAATTGTCTTTAGGTCCTGACAGAAATTAATAACTCATGTTCTCTGAAAAAGGAACAAAGATAATCCATCATCTGTATCAGTTTGTAAGTCTGTAAAAACTTTGACCAATGTCTGCCATGAGGTACCAATCTGATGAACCAATCAGACACCTCCCTGTCTCGCTGCGCGTTCTCTACACCATGGCGTGCACTAGCCCACACTCAAAGAGCATGTAAGTAAGGGCCGTGGCTTTTGAGGGAGCGCAGAGGGGAGGGGGTGCAGACGGAGCACTGAGAGAATGCTACTTTCAAAATCATGCTAGTTTTTGAAAATTATCAACCCTGCTTTTTAGTTTGGTGGAAGGAGAAACGCTGCTGAAAATATTACGAGGAGGGCGACTAGAAAGTGTGTGTCTAACTTTTTTTTTATAGTACAAAAAATATAACCAGCAAGTACCATTAAGTAATGCAAGTACTCGAGTATTTAGATGACTGTAAATTATTTGATATATTATACTATTAATAAGCCAAACCAAACTTGAATCTAAGTGCTTACATCTTTTAATTATTCAGCTTTTAAGAAAGGCCAGGTATGGACATTGTGGAAGAAACTGTATATTCAGCACACTTGGGTGTCTGCTAGGTTGAGCATTGAGAAGTGGGAGGTTAGAGGGTTTAAGTTCACACATGTGCTGTAGTGAGTCCTCCTGGTGTCAATGAAATGGAGGAGTAGGTAGGGTGAGAGGAGAAGAGAAGGATGCTCATAAAATGGCCACCAAGAGACAGCGACAGATATCCAAGGAGGTGACAGAGGGGGTTGTGGTCTTTCTCTTTCATGGTTTCCAAGGGTTACCATTGCCAGGCAGCGACGTTGCTGGGCAGGGATAATGTGATGATGGTGATTAAGAGATGGATCGTTCACAAGGAGGACGGCTGTTTGATCGTAGCAGGAGCAAACTACCCACGTTTAAAACCAGCTGTGCCTTCAAATGTGAGATGGCTACAACACATTGTCATTAGTGCAGAGTGAGCCGTGTTTCCTGCAGCATCTGGTTGGAGTTATTAGAGCCTCATCATACCAGGAGCTCCTGTCATGAAGAGCTTCTTTGGAGGAAAAGAAAAAAAACAAACAAACCTAGCAGCCAGGTGACAGGTGGACGGTAAGAAAACAAAACGACAGGATGATTTTCAGATGGATTCATTTACCTGCTGTGGTTTAGCAGTCTGGTTCAATGGATGTGGTTTAACGAGGTAAGCAATGACAAACATCAGCTTCCTTCACTCTACTGGAAGTGTTAAGGCCACAACATCTAAAAGTCTCTAAAAAAACTAACGTCAATAATGAGGCAGTGCCCTCTGAAATCTAAAATTAAAACACAAAGTATGTCTACATTAATTGTCCCTCAGTATCTAATACTGAAGTGCCATGGCCACTGATCACCATGAACTCCTGCCAGCTGGAGCCACCAAATGTCAGCCATTCCTGTGGTTACCTGAAGGTGACATGGCACTTCCAGTGCTAAAAAAAAATACAATCAAATTGGGGTTTCTGTCGTCTATTTCACTGGTGGCCATGTAATCTCAATTTGCCCGATTTCGGCTCAGGATGCCTCTCTGTTCTGGATCCATTGCTTAAAGGTAGAGTCAGTAGCAAAGGTCTTAACAGCTTAAAAACACAACATCCAAACAGGGCTCCTGAACTCATCACTTCAGAAGCACACACACACTGCAGGGTTAGCCTGTACATTTACTGCAAGCTACCTGACAATATTACATCAAGCAAGCTAACAGTCTGTGTTTGACACCTGCCTGTTAGGGCTAATATGATTTTGGCCAAACTGATAATCACAATTATTTTGATCAATATTGAGAGCATCATTTTTTAATTAATAATTTATTGTTTTAAAAAGCTATATATCCTGCGGGGCAAAAAAAACGAACTAAATTTGTGAGGACATACTGGCTGCTGCATTGTTGTCAGAGAAGTCAGCACTTCAACATAGCATGTTTCCTTAATGTCTGATCATATAGTAAGATACCTTTATCATTTAATGCAGTGAATATCTCACACATTGGCCCTTTGAGGGTTCAGTAACTGAACGGTTCATTATATCATCAGGTACTTCTATTATTCAAACTCATTAACCTTAGACATTTCCAAATAAACTAGTTACCTTCCTTGCTTCTCTTTGTTGACAGAGATTTATTATATGTTTCAGAGAAAGGGGTCAAACTTGTTTAAAAAGTGGTAAGTTAGCAGACAGTGCAGACCTACAGGCCAAAAGAACAAAGTCTGTTTTCAGAGGTTTAAAAATAAAGAAAGACTATAATTTTGGGTCAGAGTCAGCCTGCTTTTCTTAAAACCACATCTGCAGAGAGGCTGGCAGGATGCTATGTGTTGGAGGGAAGACACGTCCTAAAACAGATTTGATCCTTTTTTTTTTTTTTTTTTTTTTTTAAATTGAGCAGGACAGGTCAAAGTATGATCATCATTATCTACAATAACTCCCATCCACTGTCTTAGCATACCTCTATAAAGTAATGCACTGAATGAGGGTCTGAATAAATATTAATATTAGGATTTTCTGTCTTTTACTTAAAGAGCGCACAGCAGAGAGCTGATGAGGACCGAGATGTATGAAATAACACGGACAAAGTTCATAAGCAGGACTCTGACTGAAGGTGTTGCCTTTACATGATCCACCAGGATCCAAACAGGACTGCTTTAAATCCTCACCTGAACAAAAACCAATACAACATTTAGAACCAGTGTCTCTAATTCAATACAGCAGCACCACAAGCTTGTTCTGTTTGAAGGGAACATGTCAATGTTTTGATATGAAAAGAATATTCTGGATTATGACATAAAGACTTAAGATAATATAACCTATATATACTAAAGGTATATATAGGTTATACAATAAGTGGTATAGGAAAAGGAAGTGGGAAAGAAAATGTTTGCAACCTAAGGCTAAGGACAAAGAAAAAGCCTGATACATTATTTTCAGACAATTAGGGAACAAAAACTACAACCAATTAAAGAAAAATAAAACTAATTATTTAAAATAGCCTGTTATTCAGTCCAAAACAGTTCTCTCCCCACCAAACCTTTAATGCAGCAGGCGGAGAAACACGTGTCGTGCTAAACAAAGTGGCTTGCTGAAGGTAAAGTGAAGCGTCTAGCCTACATTTACCCTAACGTTAAGTTTTGGCTTAGTATTTCTTATAAGAAGCTAAACTATGCAAATTAAACAACTTTGACTTCAAAGCTATATAGGGCTCAACAGCCCAGTCATTTTCTCCATAGCAGATTTGATTATAAGCCATGATGTCATAACCACCCAAGGTCGACTGACCACGAGCTACCCGAGTGTGAAACGATGGTTTATGCTCCTGTAGCAGACACAAGTTTGTCTGATTTAAGAAAAACAAGGTTCATACATGAAGTTGGGGAGATGAATTACACTACCAACAATCACAGAGTGTCAAAGCAATGTCTCTGATTGGTGGAGCTCACTGTTACCATGGCAATGTTTCCCGCCCCACTGTACTGTATGTGAACCGATTCAAACCGAGATTTTAGCTAGCAGGCTAGCTACTTAGGTAGCTTACACTAATCGTACTAATAACTTTGTTATGTGCATGTAATTTATATATTCACACAACACAAACTACAAGATATAACAACACTTGTATTAACAGTATAAACACAACAACAACAAAAGTTACATTTAAGAAGAAGTGGAATCATCATTCGCAATGGATTGTGGGAGGGGGTTGTTCCTTGACTCTGTAAAACATCACGTACACAGTCTTGTACCTTTGCCTTTTGATCTGTTTTATAATATACTGGTTGTTCTGGTTCCAGTCTTTAATCTCTTTAAGGATTTTTTAAATGCCAAAGGAGGATTGGAATGGGGACTTTTCCAGAACCAGAGCCGGTACTACGGCCGGTCTCTCCTTAAAGGGGACGCCGCGTATACTTACTGTTGACCTAAGTACCTTATACAACCACATTAGGAAACCCCCCCCCACACACACACACTATCCCTTTAACTGACTGACCTCTTCCCGTTCTGCCTCATTCTCTGAATGCCTCGGTTATGCCAATGCTTGCAGATCAAAGTCAACTTGATGTGTCAAAAAAAGAATAGTCTCCTTTTAATCAAACTGAGAAGTACCACAACAACCTGTAACAACCTGTGAGCTAGCATATCACACAGACGCCTGGTGTGTTGAACACTTTACTAAGTAAGGGATAGACCTGGAGGGTAGAGGAGGGATCAACCAGACCTTTAAATCCAAAATAACAAGATACTTTTTATCCTTCTGGTGATCTTCTGGTGTATGGATGGATTGTTACTGAGACCATGGTTTTTTTTGGGCCACATTTTCTAGTTTTATAAATTGGGAGATAAACTGCTGTTTGTTTTGGTGTATCAACACTTAATATGGCAGTTAGTCACAGTGGTACAAATAGACACACCCAACTGAAACATGTCAAACCACTGTAGGCCAAGAAGACTTCCCTCAGACAATAAAGGACCAATAACAAGATAATGACCACTGCCCAAATGTAAAATATGGTCAAATGTAGACTCTGGTGTCATGTTAGTAGAATGATTATTTTTTCTCAATGCACCATTTTCAAGACTAAATTTGAAATAATAATGTACATAGGTCAGTGTTTCCCTTAGGTTTACAGCATTGGGGGGGTGGGGACAAGCCGACATAGCGACCCGACAACACTTGAAGGAATCTTGGTGTTCATTTGGCGTTACTTTTAATGACAGATGTCCTTTTCTATCGGAAAGGTATCCTTAACTGACTTCTTCCCTGATTTCCGACTCTATCCACTATCCTATCTCTACAATAAACTTGTAGGGATAGGACTAGACTTGCTGCTTCATGATATTTATCAAATGTCCTTTTAGCAATCAGTTCCACAGACCCCCCCCCTTCCCCAAATCATGGTATCATGACATGGAATAATGCAAATATGTTCACTATTATCTAGTTTTCTTCGCTGACATAATCTGTTTGTTCTATACTTGAACAATGTAGACCAGAATAGCTGTTAAGCTTTGTGTTGACAGAAATCACATGATCCAGTATTAGCAAACATCCTCCAACAAAACAGACAGCAGCTTCAGATATTTGAAGTTAGGACTGCAGTTTGGTGTAGACTCATTTACAGAGCCATAGCATTTGCAGCTCCTATGGCTTGATAGCTAACATTTTGTAACCGGATACAGGAGTAGAGGGCCCCCCGCGATCAAAAATGTCCTACCATACAAAAGATTTGAAACCACACCGGTGTTACCAACATCCTGTGACAATTAAAAAAGTATTTGATAATAATGCTTCATATCTGTAGACTTCTTACTTTAGTCTTTGTTCTTGTTGGAGAACTCTCTTCTTTTCAATTCCTCATCACATGATTGGTGAAATCTGAAATGCTGCTGTATGACACAAAGACTTTCAGTTTTTTGATTGAAGGGAAGGTTGATCAAATAAGTGTAGACACCAGCAAGGCGACGATACCAATTGTTTTACTGTTTGGAAATCTTAAGTGTGGCATCTGGGCAGTGGCCATCTTGGTTTTTATGAGCCAGCGGTGACTTTATTTGTACTACATTGCCATTTTCTCAATCCTGATGGCAGGTTGCTATAGAAGCCATTTCTTAAACACTGTTTCTTTATTAATGTTATTGTAAACTGAGTAACATTGTGCTGGATTGAAAAAGACTTAACTAATGTTCAGAGGTAACCATCAACTGTAAAACAACGCTTGCTACAAGCCTAAAGAGGGATACTGAAGTCATTTTGAAATCAGGAAATCAGATTTTCAATTTGCAGAGTCTTGGGCTCGTTATTGCTGTGTGATTCATGTTTTGCTGATATACTTGTCTTTTATTACACTGAAAACGCTTTAAACTACACATCACATTCATCCAACTTCTTCTACACATATTGATACACTTTAGGCAGAACCTGCTATCCTGTCTAACACAATCTGCTTTACTAACACATTAACCCATAGATGTTTTTTGTCTTTGGAGCAATTAGGGGCTCAGTATCTGAAGGGGCCAGGAATCTTATAAAGGAACCGCTCTAAGTCCTGAGTCACAACCACCAATTGTTACAGTTTTCTTTCTTTTTAAATATTTGTTTGGGAAAGTCATGACAAATTTTACTAATTTCTTCTTGCAATGTTTCGTCCTTTTCATTCTACCGATAATTACAAGGCTAAACCTGCTTTATAATCTGCAATACCAACAAGAGAATATATCATTACTTGTAATTTAACTAAGCACCAAGTGAATGTGTCATTTGTTTTCATGACTGAATATTCAAGGTAAAAGCTTTTATACCATTCTTTGTAGAATTTAGATTTCATATGTGAGTTTTACAACAACACTAGCTGGACTAAGTTGAATGTAATAAGCTGAAGACATCTTGTAGTTACTTAATATTTACAAACATTGTTTTTGTCATACTAAAAATGTGGACCATCTCTTATCCAGGCAAATATAAGTATCGGATTGGGACTTGGTATCGGCTGATTCTCAATATAAAAAAATCGGATCGGGGACCTTAAAAGCTGATCGGGACATCCCTAGTTTTAAGCTACAGGAAACCTACCGACTATCCAGCTTTATTAGCTGTACAACAGGTGCATAAAAATAACAAGCACACATGTGCAACAAAATGCTATTTAACACAACAACTCTGCAATGTGATCACTGTCTGCTGAAGATTCCTGGAAAATAAACCTGGAAACACATAACCGAATAAGAAACACAATCTGTTCTTCCCATGTTCAGCACTCTTCAGAATAAACAACAACATGCAACATGAACCGCTTTCATAACACTGTGATGATCTTGCAGCCCCGCAAACACATCACCTAAAATAAACTGGACACATGTCTTAATGCATTACATCTTATACGATTACACCGTTTTCTTCCTTTTGGACTTCTGCACTAACCATGTAAACATAAGAGTGAGTATAAATAAGTAGAATATAGGGATGTAAAGATTAATTGTGATAAATCGATTCAAAGGTGTCAAGGTTCACATCGGTACTTTGAAAAATGAATCTCAATAATATGGTGAGCGTCAGCAGCTGGAGAGCAGAGGAAGCATTTTGGCTTCCCAAAGACAGAAAATGAAAGAGGAGAGAAGATAACAGACGAGACAAAAACTGTGTGCAGATATTACAAGAAGACAGAGAACTACACAAATAACACAACCAACATGATGCAGCTTTTAATCCACACCACAGTGAGAAGCTCCAATCACCTCCCCTTGTTGGGGGAAAATTAAAAACATTAAAAGGCCAAACCGGTTAGCAGCTCCTAAAGGAATCTGTTTCAGTCATACTTTGTCTACAGTCTCATTTTGTAAAATAAATCGTGAACCGTATCATGAGTTGAGTGAATCGTCACATCCATAGTAGAGTAATATAAACTGTAAATAAGTTGAAGTATATCTTACAGAAGCAAGTCTTTACACCACTGATGGACTTTAACCACAGTCTTTTGATTAGACATATGTATGTATGTGGTTTGTTGTTCTTACACAGGTGATAAATTAACTGAATAAAAGGAGTTTAGCAAATAACCCAGCAGAGGCCCTTCAGGACATCTCTCTGTAAACAAATGACAACTCCAGTCACACTGGTTTTCAACATTACACTGGACCACTGACCTGCAATAAAGCAAAGAATACAGAGCAAAACATGAGTTAAAACTGGTGCCACAGGTATTTAGTCGAAAAATAACAAGTGGTCTACGCCATTTTAGAGAATATTAGATGATGTGGAGAGACGCTATGGCCTTCTGTGTGAAGGAGAACTGTAATGTTTGGAGCATCCGCAAGACAAATACATAAAAGACAGCGCAGGAATAATCATCTGTTTGTTGTTTAAAGTCCTGATGAGACACTGATTTGCTGTAAAGAAAGCTGCTTACTCAATGTTTAGTGGAACAGCTAGCTCTGACAAGCTAAGCTGTTAGCTGGACTAGCTAGCTTCGGCTAACACCCCCACCCTCGGCGCAAAGGGACAAAAGGCCCAACATCTATGTTTCTGACGAAGCAGTGTAAGAAACCCCTAAAGCAGCGTGTGGATGTGTCATTTTATGGTACTGTCAGGTTGTTTGCAGTTTAATTCATGTGTGATTATAGTGCAGATTTAGAGCTGTCATCCCACCCCTCACGTCTTTTACACCACGTCATTGGACTCTCCAACACTGCGGAAATACAACACTAAGCTAACCGCTAGTAGCTAGCTGCCTGCGCTCTGACAAGCTGCTGTTTACCCGTATCTCCGATGATGATGTATTTGAAGAGGTACGCGTACGCCATGGCTCCTGGTTTGTTGCAGTCAGCTGTCTCGAAAGTTACGCCTCCGTTAAAACAACCGATAACCGTGTGGAAAAGGCAGCTGGCGGCTTGTTAGCCCGTTTTTCTCTGACGGTGCCGAGGAACAATAAACAGCAAGAAGCCGAGGCGCTACGTCACACGGCCCGCCCTCGCCACGCTACAGAATGATGTGTTCAAAGTCTACTCGGATATTTGGCAGTTTTGGGTCTTATTCAACCCTATTTACAGCCATTGTTTGATATTCAGAATTATCAGAATAACTTTACTTTATTATTGTATTTTAGCTTAATCCACATTGATATCACAACTGAAATCATTTTAACATCATAATAATAATATTAACAACACAATATATTAAATTAAATAAAAAAAATACTGTTTCAAGTCATGCCGCAGCTTACTTTTCAGAATCTGACAGCTGAATCTTTATTTGCAGCCCACATCTGAAATTGGATGGATAACTTGCATAACTATTGCATATTAATCTAATTTATTATTATTATTATTATTATTATTATTATTATTATTATTATATTCTTTTCATGAAGTCAAAAAAAATGTTTGTGCAATGTGCTGCTATTTGGGTGTGAGCCTCACTATGTTAACGTTAATGCATCTACAAATTAACTGTATTGGTTAACCATTATTAACCAAATTATGCTCTGTAATGAAACTCACAGTATTCAAAAGATTTAGTTTTTTGTGGTTTTCACATCAGATTGATGTGTAAGTTCTGTTTTCTAAAGCAGCAAAAACTCTGCAATGTCCCAAACCAAGGTTTTCACAAGATTTGCCTTGTTTTTGTTTGTTTGTTTTTGCACAAGAACACATCTAGTACGGAAAAAGAAGAACAGAGTAGGCCTTCAAACACATGTAGAATTTAAAAATGAAAATATACAGATAAACTACCAATAGAAATACATGTATTTATGTATAAATGAGAGAGAGCAGTGATATTTATGTAGATATTTAAGAATTATACATGTTCTGAGAGCTACATCTGCCTTACCAAATCTGTGTTCCCTTTTTGGGGGTTATGTCTTTTACTCTTTTAAAAAGTAGTTCCAAAAATGAGCAGCAGGTGTCACTCCTTACCAATGAGTTTGTACAGCACTACTTCAAAACATTCCTGTTTTTACCCATTTTACACACACACACACACACACACACACACACACACACACACACACACACACACACACACACACACACACACACAATGGAACTATAAACACAGACTTGAAGCTCGTGTATCAACAACATGACTTCAATCTGTTAAACTCTAAAAAAAGCACCAATTCCAACGAACTCTTCTCTTCTTTTGAAATATCTTTCAAAACCACAGTTGTGCAAATCCCTGAACACAAACTGCATCATTTAGGAACACTTTGTTCACCTAGAAACACTGGCCTTCAAAATGCAACACCCTGATAACCACTTAGTCCCACTCTCATTGAACCTGTGCAAACTCAACTGGAAGAACCCCCTTAGTTGTGTGTCAGAGCCGATGAGGCTGAGGTCCTCTGACATGACCTGGATCAGAGGTGGGATGAAGAGTGATCTTGTTGTCAGTACAGTTGAACACTTTGTAATGCAGCAACACATAAATATTTCTTGTTACCTATTTGAATGTGTCCACTTTCTCTACTTACAGAGTGACAGGTTTAATTACTGAGTTTTGCTGCATACTAAATAGGTAACATTTGTGCTGGATATACTGTAATGTAGTTCAACTTCTGTAAATACTATTTCAGGACAGAAAACCTTACACGTTACCCAAATGTCCATTTGAATATGTGATATGATCTCATGAAGCCAAAACAAACATGAACACTTTTGATGGTTGTGTTTATAATTAATCACATCAGTGTTCATTTGATGCTTAAGGCATACGCGTATAATAACTGTGTGTTGTTTTCAGTGGAAGGAATCATTTATGACAAGAGGGAACGTGGTTGCAAGTGTTGTGTTTCATTTGTTTTTGTTTAGAGTTTTGGGAATTTGATCCAACTTAGATCCAACACTGAGAATGTATTTAAATGTATAAGAAAAACTGTAGTGCAAATGTTTATCAGTGAAGGGATCATTAAAATAAAGCAGAACAAAATATAAATTCTAACGATGTGCATGAAGCATAGCAAAGGAAATCACTGGCCTGTCCTTACGTAAACATGTATTAAAATAAACAATGGACAAAGTTATTACTTACATTTTTTTAATCCTTAAGCTCAGTGTGTTTTTGACTAAATGGAAATAACTGTCTGTTTACATAAAGGTTTAATGATAGCTCAAATTTAAAGGTGAGGGGGAAGGGAGAGGAGTTTATCCATAAAAAAAGTATCAGATATTCCAACCTATTTTTTCCAAGGTTGAGTATTTTTAGCTTGCAGGTGTAAGTCACAAAGTTTTGTATGAGCTCAAGATTGAGTACCTGCCCAGCACAGGTCAGAACTTCTGTAGAGGAATCAACAAAAGCTGGTGTATGGACGGCCTGTAAGCCCCTCCTACAAATTGAAGCACACACTGCTTTTTTTTTTTTCAACATATTTTTATTAAAGCAAGTTCAAGACATACAGTGCAATTGGGATGCAGTCAACATCTTTCTTTTTTTTCCCCCAGAAATATTCAAAAACCCAGTATCACTTCTCCCGGTAAACAACCCTCCCAGTCACACACTGCTTGTTAAACTGCCGCTTGTTTTTCATATTTGTATTTCCTGATGAAAACAGATGAACCATGTTATGGTGCTCGTGCAGGTATTTGTGAATTTGTATACACAGAAAGAGGCCATTTTTTTTTCCAGAGATGACTGCGTAATGGCTCGTTGAAATAATATGCCACTGAGACGCTGTTTGCTCTGCAGCGCAGTAAGGGTTGCATTAAACTCCTTGTGTCTTGTAACTTACACAGTATCTTTGTAAATCATTTGCACAGGTTTAGCGGATGCAAAGCCACGCAATCATATTCAATCAATCAATCATTATTTGTGTAGCGTCAATTCATAACAAGTGTTATCTCGAGGCGCTTTACAAACAGAGCATATGGGATAATATGCAGGATTTCTATTCCTCGGGTTCCTGTTGTCCACACTTCCTTGCCCCTGAGGTTGGGTCGGAGCAGGACGTGCATGATGAGGACGCCAATGGTTGTGGGGACAAAACAGTCCGATGGTGGTGGCTGGGCGTCGGGTGTTGGTTGGGACGGCATTTTGTGAGTGTACTCACTTATGTTGCTTCATTCATAGATTGACCAAATGTCCTTTGTCTTTCAGAAGCACCTGAGCTAAGTAGATGTTCCTTGTCCCTCTTGTCCCTTCGCCTGTGAGTTGCAGTCCCTGTTCTGCTTCTAGATCTATGGCAACACGGGAGCTCGCCTGCATTTATAAAGCTCAGAGGACAATTTCTTTATAAGGAATGTGGGGCAATTAACATCAGCAGCCCGGAGGATATGGATTAATAAAGACAGAAATTAAGCAAGGCAGACTAAAAGGGACCATGAACTATTTGATGACTTTTTGCAAGTAACCCAAAAACCAAACAGATCTTTGACAGAGTAAACTGAACCCCTCTGAAGTATAACTGAGCCTTTATATGTCGTGAGTGTTCAGTTCTGCCAAAGTGCTTCAGGAAAACGTGTGTAAGGGAGTGTTTCAGAATGTCAGAACATCTTGAAGACATCATGGTGTGAGAACAGTCAGGCCTTTGACTTTCTTCATCATGCAGGTTTTCTCATCTGTTGCTGTCAGTTCCCCAAAGGGTGGGACACACACACACACACACACGCAAATATCCAGGGTAACAACAACAGCAGAAAGGTTGAGACAAAAGTAACAGACTAAGAAACCATTATAAAGTTAACTTCAAAATAATTGTTGTCAGGCAGCATGTTTTTGTTCACAGTCATCAACAAAGGAAAATACTGATCTGTCATTACTTGGAAGAAAGCCGCGGTGAACAAGCACACCTGCAGTGAATAAATAAGGAGAGAGCAAGAAAGGAAGAGAGAGAGGGACAGAGAGAGAGAGACACAGACAGAGAGAGAGAGACAGAGAGAGAGAGAGACACAGACAGACAGAGAGAGAGAGAGAGAGAGAGACAGACACAGAGAGAGAGAGACAGACAGACAGAGAGAGAGAGGGAGAGAGAGAGAGGGGGAGGGACAGACAGACAGAGAGAGAGAGAGGGAGAGAGAGAGAGAGGGAGGGACAGACAGACAGAGAGAGAGAGAGAGAGATAGAGAGAGAGAGATAACAGCAGGGTAAATAGGAGAGAGAGGAAGAGGAGGAGCAAGAGAGAGAGAGTCAAGACAAAGTCAGAGACAGAGTTCAGCACACATCAGTTTGAAGCCGGTAGAGGACAAGAGCTAGAGAAGACAAACAAGGAGAGACAGAAATAAAGATATACAGGAAAGAAGAAAAGAAGGAAAAAGGCCATACACCAAAAAGCTTTTGTAACTGTCTCTTGGGATCCATCCAGCAAACTGCAGAGACTTCACTTTGTGTCCAAGTTACCACACACAAAAGCAGCGTGACTGGGAATCTACTGGGAGGACAGACTGGTTTGTACTCAGTGTGAGCAGACTGCCAAACACCATGGCTGACAACGTGAACGAGGAGTCGGATTATAACCCAGGGAAAGATGAGCTGGACTGGGGCTACGAGGAAGGTAGGCTGGTCTTCATCATGAGGGGTGTTACTGGTTCAGATGAGTGTTAAGGTGTGAACACCTTTACTCAGACTGGTAACCTCTACAGAGGACTTTCACAGTGTTGACACATTTTCAAGATCCTGGTTTTGTGTTGCTCTGTACAAATGTCACAAAACAAATACCTGTCTGTTGTGCTCCTCTCTGTTACAGATTACTAAAACACATACAGCTTTTAAAAGGTTTTCAATGTGCTTTAAACAGTTTGAAGGTGTCTCTTGATGCTCTGCTGTCCTGCTGAACTTTACTTTGAAGCAGCATTTGTTTCTTTATAATGAATATTACAAGACTTCACATCTCACTGATTGAAGTTACATTTTCTCTGGACTTTGACTGCAAAACACCAAAATAAAAATACTTAATCAACCAATGAAAACTTCAAAAACGATTCATTTTTGACAGTTTATGCATCAGAAATTACTAAAAGAATTCTAGTTTAAACTTGTTCTCTTTTTTGTCTACATTACTGATTTGATTTTTAAAAAAAATTAAATGATCTGAATTTAGATGAAATCACGTCATTGACTTGAGTAAGGGTTTTAAAAAAACATATTCATATGAGCCTAGAAGGCTGAGTCTGATTTGTCTTAATGTAGTGAGCAATGTGAGCAAAACAAGAAACGATCATTAAATAATTGAATCAAAAAGGGATTGACCAAAGCTGCTGATTTACCCACGACATGTAAAGACATGATGCAGCAGCAGTCCTCATGTAACATGGGAGCTAACATTTAAAGTAGAGCTCCCAATAGTTATCAGTTTACTGGTTTGACTCCGGAGATCAGAGTGAGAAGGGTCACCATCGAGCAAAGATGGAAAGGCTCACATTGTGCACTCTTCCAGTTAAAATACACATAATTAAAGAATATTTAAATCATTGTCAAAGTGATAATATATCATGCAGTCATGATGTATCTATGTTTTCTTTTGAATGCTGCCTTTGCTGAGCGTTGAAGGACGCAGTCTGATATTGAACCCTAAATCCTCACTGTAAGTATACTCTTCTGATATAGAGTTTTATATGTATGAAAGTTTGTAAAGAGTACGTCATGATTCCTCAGATTAACTCTAAAGAGCCTGCAGGTAAAAGAGAGAAGAGGAGATTGTTTTTATGAGGTTTTAACACAGTGAATCACCTACAGTAGATTTTGGTCTGATTGGCAAATGTTAAGAGAAGATGGTCACATTAAAGTTAAGCTATGTACTCTAGAGCAGTGGCTGGTGGGTCGGGACCCAAAAGTGGGTCGTGGGTCGTGGAGTCATTTACAGTGGGTCGTGAAACAGAGCCTGTGGAAGAAAAAAAAAAAAATCACTTTCAAAACATGTTTGTTGTCTGTCATCTCTTTGTTCTGTCATATGTTTTGTACCTTCTGAGCTCCAAACGGCAACATTTATCATAAAACAAATGTCATTAGTTGAAAAATATCAAGAATTTGGTGTTGGTGGTGTGTCCTGAGGCTAAACCAGAGGGAGTTCAAGAATATTTAAACCATTATAAAGTTTAATCGTATGCTGTATTTGGTATATATTTCACCACTTGACCCTGCTGTCTCCACTTCTCTGTGACACATCCTGATAGTGTTCTGCTTCTGCTGGACATGTATACAAATATTTAAGATTTATTTATTTAACGATTATGTTTCAAACAAGCGGCAACATCCGTAGTTGAAAAATGAAGCCAAATGTGGAAGTGCAAAATCCTGCAGTTCATCGAGTGTCCACTAGAGGCTGCAGCTTCAAGAGCCCACATCCAAATAAAAGCTTTTTACAGCAGAAATAAACATGTTTACAGTCTGGTACAAAAAACAAAAAAGGTCTGATTAGTTATTGTCATCATGGTCACACACTGTATGGGGGGTGAATTTTTTTAATGCATCCGTTTTGATTTTATGAACGATACGTGTTAAACATATTAGCCGATAGCTGACCTGATTGACAGGAGGGCGTCAAGGTGTTTAAAACCCGCCTCAGCTCCAGCTCTCAGCCTGTCGTTAGGTTGACTGAAAGTTAGACTGAGACAGGATTTCCAGCATGGTGGAAGCTGATGAGCCTCCAGAGCGCCCTGAAGGAACAGATGGGTGACATCACTCAGGCTTCAAACATTCATACTTACAGTCTGTGGTCACAAACAGAGAAAGTCGACATTTCACATAAACCTAGAGTTATGTCATCAGGAGAGTTTTAGTTCAGCCTTTTTTTTTTCATATCAGCGAACAGAGAGGATGTAAAGTCAGCTAAAGGTAATTTGATTGAATTCATGTGGATTTTCTGTAAAGTTAAAAGCAGTATTGCTGTTAGCGCAGTGAGGTAGGTTACTGTCACTTTAAGAGAGAGAGAGAGAGGGTTAGACTGGTTTCAGGCAGTTGAGGATCAA